>NW_009954241.1:1819599-1842179 GCF_000747805.2 Chaetura pelagica
TCCTGCTGTTTCCATAGTCTATCACTAAGTAAAAGGAAGGAGGACTAGGTTTAAGTCTTTGAACTAAATTTCCACTACAGTAATCTCTCCACCTGCAAATATAAAAGGTTCTATAACCCAGATTGTGGGAAAAAAGCCCCACACAACAACATCAGTACATTAAGGAAAACAGGGCAGAGTTACCCAACCTCCGTAATCAGTCCTAATTACTGCAGAGTTTATTAGCTTTATGACCTTACTTCACAGAACTCTGGGTAGTTTCTGCATGTCCATCAACTGGTCTCCATGTTTCCAGAGGATTTGTTTGTTTTTACAAAATACCATACCAAGCAAAAGCAGGACTGCTGACCTAATACTGCCCTGAAATGCTACTGAGCAAGGTACCAAGCCGCCTAGAATTCTAAAGCATCTTACCTTGGGTTAGTGAGATTATAGCAGGATTTCCAAATCTGGAGCATGTGCTTACAGGTAAGGAGTGCTTCATCTGGGCCTCTGCACAGGGACTCCAATTTGACTTTTGTAAATAGTAATCTAGTGAAAAAAGGAAAGGAAATTAAAAGAAAAAAGATTCCAATTCCAGCAAAACATTTTTAAAGATAGCCAAGATCACACCAGACTGGAGAAAACATAACTTCAAAGACAATGTTAATTTAAATAATTGTTTCATGAAGTAATTACAGTAAAGTCAAATACCTAACATCATCAAAGTAATAGTGCTTTTTATAAGACGGCCTTTTCAACTTGATAAAAATAAAGTTGACTGAGTCTTTTAAATTTATTTTTAAAGGTAAGCAAGACAATATATCTTAATGAAATATTATTTTATATGCTGAAAAGAGATGTCTTCACTAAAGAAAATTTTTACTGCTTTTATGAGAAAGGAAAGTGTACACCATTCACTGGCTCAGATTATGGTTATCTAACATACTCAGAAAAGAAAAGAATTCAGTACTGATGCAAGTTACTCCCCATAATACCAGCCTCCTATAATACCAACTTCTGTTGTTGAAGGAAATTGAAGAGACTACACTGAAAAAGATACAACTAGACGAGATAAATTAATGGGAGGTAGTCACTATTGGTAAAATAGTGACTACTATTTAATGGACAAGAAAACGCAGCTTCACTCTACATTATGTTGTTATCAGCAGGCACCAAGATTGATGTTTGACTTGAATTTGTAACATTTTGAACAAGTGAAAACCTGAAGAAATCACATAATTCATCAAATATGCATCAAACTATTCATAATGGAAGGCACCATAAATCAATTCTTATTTCAGTGTTAAGTGTTTCTAATGGCAGCAAGACAAAGTGCACAGCCTCATAAGATGACAAATGCATAATATTTTTATATTCCATGTATCAACAGAAGGTTCTCCACAGCGATAAACTTAGACACCTTCCTAGATAATTAAAGAATATAAATGCAGTATGAAAATGAAGGAGAGAATCAATTGATCGACATGCACATTTACAGGAGTTACAGCACCTGGGAACAGATAATACACTGGAAAAATACAAATTAAAAAGTAATTTTTAGTAAATTGCAAGATTAAAGAGTACAAAGCAGGAAGAGAGGTTGCATATAAAACTGTTAGCCTACTTTCTGTTTTAAACCCAGGTGTACTGGGTTTTATTATAGTGCAACCTTAACCATCTTAAGTGAAAGATCTATGCGACTGGTCATATGGTTTGCGTGGGAAGACTGAGAAGGGTGTAGAGGGTGGGCATGTGTGAAAGCTCAGAACTTTCTTATCCCAAATACAAATTTGAGCTGCTAATAGTAACTGTAAACTGCCAGAGGGTTTTCACAAGAATAAGAAATGACATCAAGTGTCTCAGCAAGATATAGCAGCTAAAGCTTTCGTGCTGCACTGAATGTCCTCTGCAGGAACCACCAAGTTTGCAAATTTAAAAATTATTCACACTACCTTAATTTTATAATGTATGTGTTGGTAAGATTGAGGAGGAAATGAAATACAGGTTGCTGAGTTAGTTGGAGAGAATGAGCATCTGTGGACAAGCAAGTTAAGTAAGGTCATATGCAGCTTCACCTGAAGTCTTGTATGAACACAGAACAGAGTAATCAGTTACACTATTTTAGCTTTCTTCCTAACAGTAAATCAAGTTTGAGTATACAAGGAATTATATAGATAATTTGAAGTCGTATTTCATTTGGCAGACCAGTCCTCTCTAGATTCTCCAGAGTGAGTATAGTGACTATAACACTAGAAGAAAAAATGTCCAGCTCTGTCCATCATTTTCAACAAGAGAGAAGGAAAAAAGACAAGTAACATCCTTCTGCTCTCATGTTTCTACATCTATTCTACCCTTAACACACACCCCACCCAAACAACAAGACCTAGGCATCAAAATACAAACCCAAAATGACCAGAATCTACCTCACATAATACTTTTACTATTTCCCTGTCTGAAGAGAGTACTTTTTAGAGTTTGAAGAACCTACAGAAGTTCAGTTTTTAAAAATCTGTGATCATAAAACACTTTACAAAAATTATGAAACATAATAAACTCAAACACTGAATTTACAAGTAACTTTAGAAAGAAATCGTTATACTTCATATTATATACAGTTTATAGATAGACTGAATTCACATTAACAGCCTTCAAGTGTTTTAAGAATTCTGTAGCAGAGAGAAGGCAGAGGGTCACCACATCACTGAGATTCAGCATGCAAGAGTTAAAAGAAAAACTGAGCAGAAAACAGAAAGGGAGGATATTTGATTACTAAGATATTACTTAGACATGTACAAAATAGCAGGAGTCTGTGCAACAAAATGTAGGAACCTGGAATACTACTGCAGGATTTGAGGACAAGACAGCAGAAGACAAATATACTTGTTATAATTAAAGCAAAACGCATCAGAATTTGATGCTTTTGGATGCACCTGGTACACATGCAACACCATCCCTGCTTCTTATACATTACAGAAATCAAGGGGACTGTATGGTTGCAGGTTTCCCAAAATACTACTAATAAACAAACTATGGTGGAAAAATATTCATAATTCTAACAAAGAAAGGCTAGTCAATTGTATCTAATGGGAAAAAAAGGGTACACTGGTGTGTGATTATCCACACTAAATGAAAAATAAGCTTTTTAATAGGAAAGTTTGCACTTATAAAGTCACACAGAATAGTTTCCCTGGGTCCAATAAATATTTTAACTGTAAATCACAAAATAACTTAGACACTTCAGAAAACTGAGATGGGATGTTAATAACAAATTAAAACCTGCCAAGTAAACATTTACTTAACAAATAGGGGAAGGAAGGGAAGAAAGAGGAAAGAGGTGAAGGGCAAGATCAACCCGTGTGACAAACAAGTCTTCCAAATTAACTTAATTCTTCCAAGTTCCCCTGAAATATGACTGGAGGAATGAGTTGTAAGACAAACCAGCAGTTCAGGGAAAAGTATTATCACAGGAAGGTTTTAGAAACCTTGAGGTAGATCATCTGAAAAAGGATTTTGTGGAGGTCAGCTTCAAGCATCTGTGGAAACAACTGTTTGTCGGAGTCTGAGGTTTAAAGTACTGGCATATGCTGCAGAACAAAACATGACAGAGTAACCACAGCCTGGCTGGACAGCACTCATGACTGGGAATGTAAGCACTGAGAAAAAGGTAACATTAAAAATAGAAATTAAGAGTAGAACAATGTGTGTCGATGCTGTGTCAAACTGGAATAACTGTAACAGAAAACAAGAACACATATCTGTTTGGGTAAAATCTTCTGAGGAGGGGAAGTAGGTAAAACAGGTTCTGTTTAAGACATAAGACTAGTGGGGCATTTGTTACAGCATCACTGTTTGAAATGGATGCGGATCTTTAGATAAAAATAAAGTTACTTATATCATTTTAGGAGACTAATTACCCATACAGAAAATGGATAACAAACCAAACTCTTAAGAGCTTAGTTATTCTTGGAACTAATAGCTGAAAAACTTATGAAATAGCTACTGAAGCAGCAAATTACTCTATTACTTCAAGATGGTTCTCACTAACTAATGAAGACATTATAAAACAGGTGCTCACAACCTAATCCATGTATTACTGGATTTTTATTTAAATAAAGAATTTAAAATCCCAAACAGGTTTATAAACTAGGTCTTTGATTTTCAGCAGCATAAACCCAAATAATTTTACAGCAAAAGTTAGCAAAGATATCTGAGGTACAGGAGAAGCCTGGCATTTAACACAAAGATGCTAAAACATTTAAGGATTCACTTCTCAAGTTGAAGAGGCAAAGCCTGATGTTTGACAAGCCAATCATTGATAACATTATGCAAGTAAAACATCAGAAACACGCAGAGATCCTATCAAGAATAGCAGGGGGCAGAGAGAGGAGATAAGAGAGAAAAAATGAGCACAAAAAGCTGCATCTAAGGCACACAGCAAAAAGTAAGGCTTTTTTGTACCTAGGTAGAAAAAAAATAAAAGAAAAATGCGTATACTAACATGGGATGAGCTAAAGATCAAGGATACTCAGAAATGAAACCCCAAGCTCCACAATAATCCTGATCTGTGTCATCTCAGGTATCAGAACAATGATAAATAGAGAGCAGGAACTTTTAAAATTATTATTTAACGCAATCAAAAAAATTTATCAGAATTACAGAAAAAGTGACACAAAAGATTGTCCTTTCTAAAGTAAAAACTTTAAAGAAAATATCACTTCTATAAGGCTTGGAGAACAACTACAGCACCAATGATTTTTTCAAGAGGGAAGGCAAAGACAAATATATATAATCTTAGTAACATATAAAAATTCAGACAAAAATATCATACAAAAATGAGAGGAGTATTATTAACAATTAACACTGTTAATGGAAAAATACGTTATAGTTCAAGTTTAATAAAGGGATTGTACAAAAGAACCTGGGTAAGAGTTATTCCAAACGAGAGCTGCCTAACAGCAAGGTTCATCAAGGTTAGACAGCTGTGAAGAAGGCAAATGCAATTCTACAATGTACTCGTTAGAGCAGAAAGAGAGAGACAGTGCCAATGTAGAACACTCCAGTGAGACCACATCTGGAGTGTTACACATAATTCTCATCATAATAATTAAAAACACACACAAGAAATTTCAAATTGGAGCAGCTGCAGAGATGGGCTGCAAGGGTGATCAGCTGACTGGAGAATGCAGAGTATGAAAAACGCTTCAGTTAGTTAGTCTAACAAAAAAAAAGCCAAGAGGAGGCACAAATACTCTCTATAAATATAGATGAGACAAGCACCATGAAGGAAAAAAAACAGGTTATCTAGAGGATAACATTTCCACAAAAATGAATATACATAAAGGCCATACAGACTAGTAAAACATTACGAGTGGAAGTTGGGTTTCAAGATTATAAATGAAACTGTAGAAAATACTGCTTCCTCACAGTTTGTTTTGGATAGACTGCAGAAGAGATGGACCTAATAACCTAACTGTTCTTAAAATACAGCTGGTAAGTTCATGAAAAGTATTAGACAGGACAACTCTAATAATGAAGACTTGTGACTTCCAAGGTTCTTCCTTGTGCTCTATTTCCTAATAATTACAAATTAGTTTATTAAATTATTTTCTGAAGCTTTCCCTACATAGCTAAGAACTTACGAATCTCCAAAATAAAACTGTTGTCTTCATTATCACAGAATCACAGACTGCTTGGAGTTGGAAGGGGCCTTGAAGATCATCGAGTTCCAACTCTCCTGCACAGGCAGGGACACCTCCCACCAGAGCAGGCTGCTCAGAGCCCATCCAACCTGCCCTTGAACACCCCCAGGGATGGAGCCCCCACAACATCCCTGGGCAGCCTGTTCCAGTGTCTCACTACCCTTACACAGAAGAATTTCTTTCTTCTCAGCCAGCCTGTTTCATTTCTTTTGAAATAAAATAACCAGATGCTACAACCACTAACTACTTTCCACAGCAACATTCTTAAGATGTCAGGAAATAGAGAAGAGTCAATTTGTCCAATACTTGCTTAATAATTCTATTTTGTAGAATGAAGCAAAGATTCAAACTACTGAAGAGGGAGCTCTGCTATGTGACAACATTATTAGCATAGAGAACTTCTAGATCTTTCAGTGAACAGGCTGCACTCACCTGGGGTGTCATTTAAAAACCAGCTGCCTTGCTTTTGGGATCAAGTAAGCAATTTTTTCATATTGCTTTGCACGGTATGAGCACACCAGCTTGGATCAGCCACAGCTGAGTATCTGTATTCCACAGAGTACTGCATGGAACAGACCTGCCTTTCATTCCCCAATTCTTTCTTCAAATATGGCAATATGACATGCTATCTATTGTTCTTCCACCAGATCTAGAGTAGCGTCACCCCATGCAGGAATTTCCCTAAAGTCCCTCAGACTAAGAAACTTCTACAGCAAACTTTTAACTCCACTAGATGACAACTTCTGAAGGGTCCCTACCTGCATATCCTGACTGAACAGAATGCTCTATTTTCAGTTAACTTTGGGAGCAAGCTTCATTATTATTCTCTTCTTATATAAATTACCTATATTGTTCAGGACTTGAAGAACATAAGCACGACCTGTGCATGGTGAGAACCCTTTAAGAGCTCTTCTGTATGCACTGAAGTCAATCTAAGCATACTCTGCACAACAGTAAACAGCTACCCCACTTGAAGAAGCTAAAATTTAAAAGGATGCATCAAATACACTTCTTTACAAAGCAGGATTAAAAATGCAACTATCTTTACATTTGACCTACCTTGAGTAAACTTAGTAAGTTTTAAGAGAACCTTTTAAAGTAATGAAACAGGTTACATTTCTAACTTCAGCCAATGGTATTTTCACTTGATAATAAATTATTAAAATGTAGTAGAAAAGGAAGTAATATATTGGGAGTCCCATAAATACGGTAACAACCAACTAACAAGCTATGAAGAATGTGTCAAACTACAGCTTGGTCTCCCTGACACAATAATTTCTACAATAGCTTAAATATGAGAATATCTATAGTCAGGTCTGACAGACAGCTGGTTACTTAGCAGAGCATAGAAGAAAGATGACAAATACCAGTTCTGCCTAGAGTTATAGATTTAGCTTTGGTTTTGCATTTAAGTGCCTATTTGATATATGAATATCTTTCCTTGTTCTATTTATCAAGGAAATCAGTTTTTTAAAAGTGCAAGCTTAACCACCACCACACACTGTAGTGCAACTACAACTGACCTTGGGAAAACAGAATAGTGTAGTCTACTCCCTTTAATTGATAAAGATACCCCTGTCCCACGAAACTGTTGTATGTATCATCATACACTGCATGTACCAGACAGTTCTGCTGTTATGCCCACCTGGACAATTCCCAGAAAGAAAGAAGTTGCTTTAATCACTGACCTAAGAGGGATACTAAAAGGCTTTGCAATTCTGGGAAATCTACTGTAGCTCAAAAGAGGCTTGAGGGTCAGGAATGAAAGGATTTAATAGTTTACAAAAGGGTGACAAATTGGGCTGATACTTCTGTGAAATATCCTTAAAAGAAAAAAAAAAAAAATCCATCACACTTCAACAAATGTAAATGTTTAAGCTGTGAACTTAGTTTTCAGTTGTCTTCAAACCTGTTACCATATGTCTTTGCTTTTTGAGCGCACTGAACATGAAAATAACATGCTTGCACTCCTTAAATAACCCATTTGTTGTTCTACTTTAAAAGCTTGTCAGCTGCTATCCATTGCAGTTCCATTTTCAGTGTAAAATTAGCAATTAATATTTATTATTTATTTTGCTTAATTACACTAATTTCAGGCACTTTAGTGCCCCAACAGTTGAAATAATGAGGGAACCTCAAATAGCTAAGATTAAGAAAACAGTATCACAAGTTTTCATTAAGAAACCTAATACTGCCTCCCTTGACTGAGAACCCACCTCTGACTAACCATGAAGTAGAAACAGATAGAAATGTTGTTTCCAGATTTCATATCATTCAAAAGAGCACTAAGATACAGGTTCTTCATAATAAGCAGATAAAAAGACAGGAAAGAGTCATAGAAAGGAGTTAGTAAAAAAGACTCCTCAGGTAATCACACATATAACTGTACTATACATATTGCACAAGATAGACAAGCCCAGTATGAACCAAGGCAACACAAAACCACAATTTGCATCACCTTGGATTCATTTTCAGACTACAATGCACACCTTTGGGTCTGCTTACACATTCAGAGCAAGCAATCACTGGATTGAAATAAATACAATTTGAGGAAAACCCAAGCAGATAAGACCTCAGGCCTCCCTCACAGATTTATTTTCTAGCAGTTTAGGATACATTCTGGCTCCCTCCTGCCTACGCTCTCTGCATTTAGGGCAGGATGTCCCTACTTCTGTTTCGAGAGAAGAGATGGATCATTTCACCCAGTCTCCCACATAGTTTGATGGTTAGAACTCTGAGTTTCATCTTCTGTGGGTTCAAATCCTATCAAGCAGGAAAAGAACTGAACTTTACATTTCTACTATAGGGACAATTTATCTAATGAAAGGTGGGGAAAAAACAACGTAACTTAAGAAGAATTCAAATGCAGTAGGACATGACAGAGACAAACTATTCAGATTTTTTTCGTGATGGCACATTTCTGCCCCCCCCCCCCCCCCCCCCCCATCTCACTAGAGCAGGGTATTAATAATCTTAAATCATCTAGATGTGGTATTTGGACTTGGTAGAGCAGGTTAGCGGTTGGACTTTATGATCTTAAAGGTCATTTCCAACTTAAGTGATTCTATGATTGTACTGAAAAACACAGGCAACTTGCTTATAAGCAGAGTGGTCAAAACTCTAGAAAGTTTATAGCTTTATAGTGCAGGAGGGCTAATGCTAATTTAAGATACAAGAGTATGTGTGCTAGATACCTCAAATATTAAACATGAATTCTAGAAATCATAGAATCATAGAATCTTAGGGGTTAGAAGGGTCCTCGAGAGATCATCTAGTCCAACCCCCCTGCCAGAGCAGGGTCACCTAGAGTACATCACACAGGAACTCATCCAGGTGGGTTTTGAATGTCTCCAGTGAGGGAGACTCCACAACCTCCCTGGGCAGTCTGTTCCAGTGCTCTGTCACTCTTACAGTAAAAAAATTTTTTCGGATATTCACCTTGAATCTCCTATGCTCCAATTTACACCCATTACCCCTTGTCCTATCACTGGTCATCACTGAGAAAAGCCTAACTCCGTCCCCCTGACACTCACCCCTTACGTATTTGTAAACATTGATGAGGTCACCCCTCAGTCTCCTTTTCTCCAAGCTAAAGAGACCCAGCTCCCTCAGCCTTTCCTCACAAGGGAGATGTTCCACTCCCTTAATCATCTTTGTAGCTCTGCGCTGGACTCTTTCAAGCAGTTCCCTGTCCTTCTTGAACTGAGGGGCCCAGAACTGGACACAATATTCCAGATGTGGCCTCACCAATGCAGAATAGAGGGGGAGGAGAACCTCTCTTGACCTACTAACCACACCCTTTCTAATGCACCCCAGGATGCCATTGGCCTTCTTGGCCACAAGGGCACATTGCTGGCTCATGGTCATCCTCCTGTCTACCAGGACCCCCAGGTCTCTTTCACCTACACTACTCTCCAGCAGTTCAGCCCCCAACCTGTACTGGGACATGGTGTTGTTCTTCCCCAAATGTAAAACTCTGCACTTCCCCTTGTTGAATTTCATCATGTTTCTCCCCGCCCAACTCTCCAACCTATCTAAGTCTCTCTGAATGGCAGCACAGCCTTCTGGTGTGTCAGCCACTCCTCCCAGCTTAGTGTCATCAGCAAACTTGCTGAGGGTACATTCTATACCCTCATCCAGGTCGTTGATGAAGATGTTGAACAACACCGGTCCCAGTACCGACCCCTGTGGGACTCCACTAGTCACACACCTCCAACCAGATTCTGCCCCATTGACTACAACTCTCTGACTCCTTCCTTTCAACCAGTTCCTAATCCACCTCACTTCCTGATCACCAAACCCATACCTGATCAACTTATCTACAAGGATGCTGTGGGAGACGGTGTCAAATGCTTTACTGAAATCAAGATAAACCACATCTACCGCTCTACCATCATCTATCCACCTAGTAATTTCCTCATAGAAGGCTATGAGGTTAGTCAAACATGATTTACCCTTGATAAAACCATGCTGACTGCTCTTGATGACCCCCATGTCCTTGATGTGCCTGGAGATAGTCACAAGAACAAGTTGTTCCATCACCTTTCCAGGGATGGAGGTGAGGCTGACCGGTCTATAGTTACCCGGGTCCTCCTTCTTGCCCTTCTTGTAGACTGGAGTGACATTTGCTATCCTCCAGTCCTCAGGCACCTCACCTGTTGCCCATGACTTACTGAAGATGATGGAGAGTGGCCTAGCAATGACCTCCGCCAGCTCCCTCAGCACCCTTGGGTGCATTCCATCTGGACCCATTGATTTATGGATGTCCAGATTACTCAACTGATCCCTAACCCAATCCTCATCTACCATGTCAAACTCTTCCTCTATCTTGACTTCTTCTGGGGCTATATGAATCTGGGGCTCATAGGGAGACCCTGCAGGAGTGAAGACAGAGGCAAAGAAGGCATTCAGCACCTCTGCCTTCTTTATATCCTCTGTCACCAGGGCTCCCACCTCATTCCTCAATGGGCCAATATTGCCTCTACTGCTAGTTTTGCTAGCTATGTATTTGAAAAAGCCCTTTCTATTATCCTTAACCTGACTTGCAAGGTTAAGTTCCAAGGAGGCCTTAGCTTTCCTAATTGCCTCCCTACATCCTCTGACAACAGTCCTATATTCCTCCCACGTGACCAGCCCCTCCTTCCATGATCTGTAGATTTTCCTTTTCCACTTAAGTTTGCCCAGTAGTTCCTTCTTTAACCATGCAGGTCTCCTAGCACCCTTACTAGATTTCCTAACCATTGGGACACTCTGATCCTGTGCTTGCAAGAAGTGGTCCTTGAATGTTGACCAGCTATCTTGAGCTCCTTTATTTTCTAGCACCCTGTCCCATGGGATTTCCCTTAATAGATGATTGAGGAGACCAAAGTTTGCCCTGTGGAAGTCCAGGGTTCTGGTCCTGCTGGGTATTTTGTTCCTTCCACACAGGATATGTACTCATATAAAATCTGTTTTGTTGTGATTACATCAGCTCAGTTAAGATTTTATTAGCATTTAAATTCTATCACCATGCCTTACAAATTAGGTAGTTAATATTGTACAAACAAGGCAAACAAATAATTATCTTACTGTATTGCTTAATAATCTACCTGGTCTTCTGACATTTTTCAAAAAGAATTTTCAGCTTCAGTACAATACATTTTTTTTCTACTATGTTCTTGTTTGTTACACAGTTGTCAGGCTTTTCACTCTCAGTCTATCCTTCTTTCTCTCTTTCTTTACCTTTCTTCTTTTAGATTCTGTAGTATTGCTACATTAAAAGAGAAAGCAAGGAGACTTGCTATTAAGGGGAAGAAATTCAAAGTAGAGTGAAAAGTCATAGCAGTACTGTGAATAATTAGAATGCAATGATTCTTTGAAATATAAATATGTGTAATTTTGTAGGAGTGTAAAATGGTTTGGTTTTTTTGTCCCTTGTTTTTTCTTTCTGGGTTTCAGTGTTTAGGAGTAAGGTAGGACAGGTAACAGCTTCTGTTGTTCAAATTTAAAAAAATGGAAGAGAATATTTCAGATTATCCCATATTTTGTTTTATTTTTATTTTTCTATTATAACCACTTATTTATTTGTTTATTTGTTTTATCTAAATGTTGCATTTTAAAATGCTTTTAAATTCCCTCTTTCAGAGGTTTACCTTTTCTGAATTCACAGCTCAGCAAATCTGCAGGAATTCAAAACTGTTTCTCTACCACCACATTTGTTTTTATTATGTATGTCTTCAAAAAGAGGTTATTCTAAACATTACAGATTTACCTATGGATAAGAAATCATGAGTTATAATATTATCTTTTCCAATCCTTTCAGTTCTCAGTTTTCTCAGTCTAGCCTTCTCTTTGACTCAAAGATTCTTCCAAGTTTAGTCCACATTGAAACTTGTTCTGGTTCTTCTACTCCAGAACACTTTACCTATCTCTATTTTTTCCTGTATTTTCTTTATTTTAGAAATTCTCTATTCAGTCAAATCATATATTTGCTCTTCTTACAGCACTGCTTTTCTTTAGGTTCCACTGTAAAATCATTAAAATAAGAAGCTTTTAAAGGCCTTTCAATAGCCCTTGGAAAAGGTCCTATGTATATATTTTGGGGGAAAACCTCCCAAAATCTGCATGGAGTGTTTAGACCCTATGTAAAAAAAAAAAAGGAAAAAAAAAAAATAAGTCTTGAAGGCTGCTTTCTCTATTCTCTGTTCTAGAGAAGTAAAAGCATGGTCCTTTCTTTGGAAAAGAGAGGAGAAATTGATGAGAATTAAAAGGCCTGTTCTTAGCAAAATCTTAGCAGGTCTTCAAAAACAGCTCAAAGGGGAGTTTTTTTACTGATTTATGTAAATAGAAAGGCAAAGTTGTCAGAAGCCCAATACAAAATATGGAGTAAAGTTCTTAATCCCCACTCCTAGACATATTATTATTATTAAATCAGAGTAGTTAGGTTGGAAGGGATCTTAAATATCATATAGTTCCAACCTCCCTGCATGGGCAGGGACACCTCCCAGTAGACCAGGTTGATCAAAGTCCTGTCCAGCCTGGCCTTGAACACTTCAGGGATGGGGCATTCACAACTTTTCTGGGCAACTTGATTTACTTGCTCACACCGCACACATGCGCTGTCACTGGTTCCCTCTGATACCAGTGCCAGACTCAGGCATTCACTGCAGCCAGAGACCTGCACTGCTGCGTGCCTGCTTGGGAGCTCCGTCTGAGTCCCCACATTCTTTTTCACAATAGTTTTTGGCTGCGTTGTGACCATGATCAATCTAGTTACTAGTCTGCTTTTCCTAGGATGAGAAGGCACCAGCTGCTCCCTGCCTGCCCTCGTGCAGCTCTCTGCCTCACCGCCTGCCCTCGCGCCTGCCACGTGTCTCCTCTCTGGAGGCCGCTGCCGGTGCTGCTGCCGCTCTCTCTTCTGCGCTGCCGCGTGCTCAGATGAGGCTGCCAAATGGCCAATTTGCATCAGATTTTCAAAGGTTAAAAACTGCCAGGCAACATACTTACTAATTGACCACAAAAGAAGAGTGCTTGGAAAGTATCCACTTTCAGCATGACTCACAGTGTACTCTATGACTTCCTTGTAACTTCTGGAATTTTACAAAGATGTAGTATTATAAACTTCTGAAAAGTAAGATTCTTTTCAAAGAAAAGCAAAACAAAAAGGACATACAGCTGTGAACAGGGCAGGAGAGCACTCAATGCAGCACTGCAACTACAGCATACAGAACTACATGGAGAAGAATAACTAAAAATAGCATAAATCACAGGCCCTATGTTTTACTTGAACATGTTCCAAGTACAGAGATTTATTATGCTGCAAAGCTACTGAAGTATCATTTTGCTTAAGGCTGAGATAATTGATTCATTCTAACAGAAATACAGAGAATACTACGATATATCTTGTACTATTTAGCTTACTTGGATTACAGACATAACCGAAAGATAAAACACAAACTGTGATGATATTGGAAGTGTTTACAAAAGCCAATAAAATACCACAGGCAAATAAGTGAATGTTCAGTATATCTAAAAATTAGCAAGCCTTAGAGGAACACAAGAGGATCTCTTTCCAGTCTGACAGAAAGTATTGTGAGATTGTACTATTTAAAGAAGTTGCAGAGCACGAAAATAGAATCAACAATACACCTACCATTAGTGTTTTCTATTTTATATATACACACATACACACTGTCAACTATTTCAAGAACACACAATACAGTGTGCAAGAAAAGATTGTAAACAAGGGTTTGCTTACAAATACTTGTAAAAATAACCCAGATACATGAAGGAATCAATCCAAATTTATATTATTGACCAGATATGTTTGTTTGGCTATCAGTATCAAGCGCACAGAGCACATACAATTGTATCCTTGACTTCTCTGGGAATTACAAATAACCACAGAGCACTAAAAGACTGTCTAGATAAACATATAGCTGTCTTTCACCTTGGATTCTTCAGCAATTGTTGCCACATCTGATGGCAATTCCTACTGTCAAGAGATTCCTCTCAAATTCCCTGATCTGTACCACTAGGTTGTAACATAGTACACTGTATCCCCATGGTGTTTGTATTCCACACCATGACTAATAATTTAGAACCACCACTATGACTGATATGATTAATTTACATACATACTTTAATAGAAAGATCAGTACTATTTAAACAACTCAGGCAACATGTTTAAACACAAGATGGTTATAAACAGGTAAGGAAGGGCCACGAACCATATTTGAAAAACAGGTAAATACTTTTGAATGCTCAGAAGAGTAATTTTAAACGTTTTATTGAATGATCCTTTGTTCTCTTATTACAATAGGAAAACTGCAGTTCCAGCAATACTTCTAGACTACTATCATTCTGAGAGATAACCAGCTTTTTCTTTGTCATTTACATGGCCAGTAAGTGGCAGAAGATGAACCAAGAACAGACAGAAAATCATAGATCATGGTGCTTTGAACATACTTGTTTTTAACAATAATAGGGCATAAAATTAGATAGATGATACTTCAATTACCTCTCAAACCATGACTTAATGACAGGTGCCTCAGACCTGAAAAAAGGTCATATTTGGGAGAGGAACTGCTAAACAGTTCTGAAATAATGAAGTGTGTGTGTGTAAGACTAATAAGAACAAAGACAAGTTATATGTGTGTGGTTAAACTAGGAAGTGAGAAAGAGCAAAAGCATACAAAAACAGTTGCACAGAACTGGTTGTGAGCCACAGAAATTCTGAGGAGCGGTGATATCAGCAGATGTTCTGGTTAGATTTATGAGGAAAAAGGCAACAGCACCTTATATAGACAGTCAAAAGTAGGCATGAAATGTCAAGGAACAGGAAAGAAAAATACTAAAATTCCCATTTTCAACCTAGAAATTCTTAAATAATATTTTTCTGTTACTATATATCAACTTATAGTAACAACTTACGACACAGGCAAGTAATTTAGAAGTTAAGGTTGAGATACTTCAAAAAATTCTATAAATAAGCATTTAGGATATTTGCAATACTATGGATTACAACCTAATGACTGTTAGTAAATCATCGGAATGGAACACTGGGAGGTAATGGAAGCTGTTCTGGAGATATTTCACTGTGAAGCATTTAATTAGATTTTCATGAGAAAATAAATTTTAAAAACCCTACAAAAGTACAAAGTCCAAACGTATTTTAAGATATCCTTAACATGAAGAATAAACAAAAGGAATTATTTCATTCTTAAAAAACGAGAGAACATCAACCAAACATGCTTCTTCCCTGTTCACTTGTTTAGTTACCCATCAGCGAACTTCAGATGACTGTATTTTATGCAAGCAAAAGGTGAGATTCTCTGTTATGACCTATTTTACAGAATACATTCCATACAATATGCACAGTTATCTGTAGGATGGACACATCTGTCTTAGCTAATGGTAAAATCCTCTTTATTGTTCTTAGAATATCGCATAAAAACAGGAGAAAAAAATGCTCTAAAGCATGCAAGAGGGAGAAATTATCTAAAGAAAGAGCCTGTAGAAAAAGAAAAATAAGATCAACTATCCAGATCTAGCTTCCCTTCCAAAACCAAATCATTAATCACTACTTAACAAGCCTTTAAAAAAAAAAGCAGACCTGCATTAAATGGGCAGGGGAGAACACTATTGAAAAAAAAATAAAAAATTCAACAGACCAATCTTCAAATTCACCCCCTCTTGAAATGACTGAGATGAGAATCTAAGAAAATATAAGTATGAGAGAAAGCATAGAAAGCAAACATGACATTCACTCACATAAAATTTTCTGGATATTCACTCAAGGCCATATCAATGATATTCAAAGCATCATGATAGTGTTTCTGGGCTGATAGCAAGAGTGCAAGGAGATGAAGAGAGTTGGCATCATCTCCTTGTAGCTGCAGAGCCTGACGAACATAACCCAAAGCTTCTGGTATCTGATTTTAAAAAAGGCAGAAAAAGAAAGCACCACTATTAGAAGTATTGCCTGTTACTTGATAGCATGTCCATTACATTTTCAAAATATTCACCTGGATATCATGTAGAATTATATAGACTTCTGTAAGAAACTACTCAGAAGATTAAAATTGACCTGATGATCTACAGTGAAGAGTAAAAATTAAATAATATATTAGCCCTGTAAAATAACATACACGTTTTATTAAAACAGTTCCCTTCAGCCCTTTATAATAACTTACTATACTTTTTCAAGTATTAGTTACATTTCTACATGATTTTGAGAATATTTTTATTGTAATACATTAATACTACAGCTATACTGCAACAGTAACTGTTCTTCACATAGGATTTCACAATCTCCTCAGCGGCATGTGCTTTGGCTCAAAATTAAGTACACTAAGTGATAAAACCAGGAAATTTAATTAAGCAACATGGAAAGTTTGGAATTCAGAACAGTCATAGTCTGCTACCATAAAAATTTTGTGCTATTAAAATGACAATCCATTCCACTCTAATGTGACTTAGTCCAATGTCTCTGCTACTCAATAGCAATGAAATGTAGTCACCTAGAGTATGTGAACTACTATGCTCAAAGCTCCTCCCTAAAATAAACAGGGAATGGCTTAACATGACATACACTGAGCAGCTTCACATCATCCAAATTTACGTGACACCAGGTAGAATCCTAAATCCCTTAAAAGTAACACCTGTACAAGTTGGATTGAGCTCTGATCACTTTTATAGCTTTAAAATATTTTCTAGTTTTCTTAAACGCAGTTTTGTAGTTTTTTCACAATAACCAAACCTCCTAGAAGTTTCCAGAAAAGGCATGGGTCTTAGTAGAAACTCAAGATCATTAAAGACTAGATTCAAGTGTCCCACTCTCTAGATAATCATTCTAAACAGAGATTACACATAATTGGTAAAACCACAGTTTTACCAGCCACATAAATGCTGAAACAAATAAATTTAATAACTTATGTCTTATTTCTAATCCTAGAGCTGGAAACACTGTGGCAGCACTCTGGAGAAGTGCCCAAGACTGAAGGTGTTCAGAGATAATATTTGATATGTTTTCCACATATATGCAAAACTGGGTTTTTATTGAAGAAATCTTCATCTGTATCCATCAACAGATAGAAATTCTAATCTTCATATGACAGTGTGAGGCTGCACTTTTAAAACAACTAACCTGTCTGGATATGGCAAACTGAAGTGCCAAGTAAAATGCTGCCAGATGATCTGTTGGAGATAAACTGTGAGCCCTTAGAAACAAAGAAACAAAACAAAAAAACCAGTTAATTTTTCCTGTTAAGACATAAACACAAACACATATATATTCATGTACCCATACTGACATCTCTTCAGGGATGCCCAGATCTTGACATATGCAGTGTTCATTCCAGTGACTTTCCTGTCACTTATAGTAGAAAATAGTCATTTTAATAGCAATTATGTAATTTCAGTATAAATTTGAAATGAGCCATGCAAAATTATTATACAATTAAAATATACTCCTAACAAACACTACATGTAACTATCTAAGTAAAAAAAAAACCCAAAGCAACCAAAAAATTCCCCCAAGCAACATGCCTTCAAAGACAAGAATTAAGTAACTTGCATGAGAAGTACTCAAGCAAGTGCACCAACTCTGACCAGGATGGTTCTGAAGCACAGATCACAAAGAGGAAAAAAAAAAAGTAGTTTAAGTTATTAGGAGACAGTTTCATATTTTGTTAAATTTATCTCCAAATTGGATATTGAAGTCAAATATAAAGCCTAACAGGGTCCAGGACCCGCACTTTTTAAAATTTAAGGTCACAAATTAAGCAAGACTAAGGGAGAACAATAGATTCTAACATAGAGAGTACTTGTTCAGTCACCCAAGCTCCAGCTAGCAAAATCAACCTCTTACAACTACATAACAGCCATCTGGTAAATTCTGTGAAGCTTCAATTCACACCAATCACAGGAAAAGCAGTGAAAGTCTTCCAAAATAATAATTAAAAAGAAGTTAGTGAAACAAACACCTCCTCAACACTCTGTGAAGACGACGACTGGCAGCTTCTCAAATGGCCGCCACCACCACAAACTGGTACCCTTGAAATCTGGCATAGGCAAGGGTCCAAAACATAGCTGTATTTCTTCAGGAATTGGTTCTCTAGGTAAGTGATTAAAAATAACACACAAAAAACCCTAAACAACTGAGCCCAGTACAGCTGCTTGTTTTATAAGCTGTGTAAGACATGAATGGAGCATTTCAACTTCCACCTCTTTTAAGATATGGGAAGAGAAAGTACACATGACTCTGGCTCTGGTATGCTGAGAGTAACATACTCTGTGGTAACAAAATTTCAGCAACATTCTACACCTACGTGATCAGCGTAAGGAACCAGCAAAATTATCAAGCACACTGAAGTGTATTTCCAGGACAGCTAATCTATCAGGTATCAGTATCTAGAACAATCACCTTTCAAAGCACACTTTTCCCCTTCTCTTAGAAGGTAGCTATGGGATTTTTGACATGCAGAAACAGTTCTTCTTGAGGACCAAATCATTAAATTAAAGATTCTGTGTGGAATCTGAGCTACTCATATCAGCAATATCACTAACAGCAATACTAGCAATTCATTTTCAAAACATATACCCTGCACACTCTAAAAGCCTATATACAAGTTCATTCTGAGAATGGCCAGCAGAAAGGATTAACACATAACTTAGCATTAATACCCTCTAACATGTGCCTATAAAAAGCAAATTTATCAACTTGTAAAAGAAAAGAACAAAGAAAATCCCAAAGCATCAGAAAGATGAGTAAGAACCAGATCCAACTAATCTTTATGTTCTCAAGATTTGGATGGGTGTATGCTCTCCTGGGTAAAAAATTGTCCCAATGGCTGGGCCTGAAGAGTTGTGGTGGATGGAGTTAAATCCAGTGGGTGGCCAAAGTGGTCTTTCCCATGGATCGGTATTGGGGCCAGTTTTCTAAAGTGTCTTTATCAACAATCTGACTGAGGGGATCGAATGCACTCTTACTAAATTTGTGGACAACACAAAGATGGCCAAGTATGTTGATCTGCTTCAATGTAGAAAGGGTCTACAAAGAGATCTAGACAGGCTGGATCAACGGGCTGAGACCAATGGTATGAGATTCAACAAGGCCAAATGTCAGGTCCTGCACTTGGGTGACAACAAGCTCAAGCTCTACACATTTGGGGAAGAGTGGCTGGAAAGCTGCCCAGAGGAAAAGGACCTGGAAGCACTGGTTGATAGCTGGCTGAATATGAGCCAGCAGTGTGCCCTGATGGCCAAGAAGGCCAACAGCATCTTGGCTTGTATCAGAAATACTGTGGCCAGCAGGACTAGGGAAGTGATTGTCCCTCTCTACATGGCACTGGTGAGGCTACACCTCAGATACTGTCTTCAGTTTTGGGCCCCTCACTACAAGAAGGACATTAAGGTGCTGGAGCATGTACAGAGAAGGGAAACAGCTAGTGAAAGGGTTTGGAGAACAAGTCTGATGAGGAGCAGCTGAGGGAACTTGTGTAGCCTGGAGAAAAGAAGGCTGAGGGGAGACCTTATCACTCTCTACAACTACCTGAAACGAGGCTGTACGAAGGTGGGTGTTGGTCTCTTCTTCCAAGCAACAAGCAATAGAACAAGAGGAAATGGCCTCAAGTTGTGCCAGGGGAGCTTCAGATTCGATATTAGGAAAGAATATTCTTTATTGTAAGGATTGTCAGGCACTGGAAAAGGCTGCCCAGAAAAGTGCTTGAGTCATAATCTCTGGAGATATTTCAGAGACATGCAGATGTGGTGGTTAAGACATAGTTAGTGGTGGACTGGGCAGTGCTGCATTATTGGTTGCACTCAATGATCTTAAAGGCCTTTTCCAACTGAAATGATTCTATGATTCTGTGACTTCACGTGTATACATTTATATTCTGCTAGTTAGCACAAATATTTCAAAGCTCCATACTACTATATAATTGGAGTTCCACTCAACCTATATAGTTAAAGGCCATCTGTAATGGTTCACTGAAGAGATGCTAGATACGTTTTCAGACTTCAGCTGGCACTGTTCACTGTTTGGAAGTCTTTGAAATGGAATAGCTAAGAAGGTATCAAGACACTCATTTTTCAGCTGTAGAGAATGGATCAGAGAAGTTCCTGGGTGAAAGATGACATAACACAACCAGGCAACAATATTTGAATACAGAGTGTGAAAGAGTGATGTCACAGTGATAAGAAGCTAAGTAGTGTTTGAAAAGTACTCCTCCTAACCTATTGCTTAATCTCATTTAACTCAAACCACTTATTCCTTTTCTAGAGCAATCTAAGAAAATATTACCACACTAAGCAGTATGCTACCTATAAAATCATAGTATTATTTACTGGTGGTCAAAATGCTGTACAACTTCAAACCTCAGAAAATGTTTATTTTCCAGACAGATTGATAGCAGGGAATGACTCTCAGAATTCTGGGAATCACTATACCAAACTGGAGGATAGTCAGCAGGCACTGAACTGAATTGACTGGCTTCAGGCAATGGTTCATTTTATCCCTTTTTTGTTTCAAAGAATCAGCAGAAGAAAGCAAATAATGATAAGAACCTCAAAACTAGTGAATGGGTATAAATGTCAATAAATGGTCAGCACAGTATTTTTGAAACAGTGGTGGTTGTCAGTGGCAAGAGGTGCATGAGGAACTGAGGTACAAAACCAGGAGGTAGGAAGTTCAGTTTCGAACATGGAGAAAGAATGCTGAAGTAGTAACACCTACTAAAACCGTTAAGGAATAGGAAGAGCAAAGATGTCAAGATATATTTACAGACAAGGAATACTTTAGAAAGAAAAAGGAAGGACCGATACATACCAGCCTCACTCTAGGTACTGCAAAACAGTTTTTTAGCCCTATCCCCTTGGATACAAAATCACAAACAAAAACCCCAGATTTTGCATTCACATTAATTTACAAATCAGTTTCCCCGAAGCATTTAGGCCAACCTCACCAAAGTTAGGTTTTCAATGGTATATAAACATAAAAAGGGACCTATTTAGTAGTTGCAGAACTTCTGCCAGCTTTGCCATAAATATTTTTTTTCTGTAATTAGCATTGTGATGTTCTTATTCACTATTTATTGTCATTTCATCTGCAGAGTCAAACCCTTGAGAAGGAACCACTGTCATTAGCAGCAGTGCTACGTCTGTGTAAGGCACTTGCAAGATCAGGCATTCATGCTGTCACTGCTGTTAAAATCTCCAGATAGAATTATTTTTTCCCCCAGCTTACTACCTGCCCACAGGTGAGGGCCTCAATTATCACTGTCTCTACAGAGATAATTGCAAAAGCCTGCTATGTAATCTGGTTAGTGACCAACTCTTTTAGAAACACTACCACATAGAACCAGGACTTGAAATTTTGCATGATACTATTTTCCCTTCTAGATCAGGAGAGCCCTGTGAGTAAATATTTTATATTAGAGAGTCACACAAATAACTTTAAAATTAAATAAAAGGAAATCCTTAGAAATCAATTCAGGTATTTCTGACAGAAAATGATGAAGTAAATGCTATAGAAATACCTTCTGTACTTATGAAGGGAGATTCCCAGAGGTGAAATCCTCATTATGCAATCTCTTACAAGTCCCTCTTTTCAACACATAATAAAGCTTTTCACTACATGCAGCTGAATGAAATGAAAAGATTAACACCCACTCACCTCTGAAATGCAAGAAGAGCCTTTCTCTGCAAGACCTCTTGCAGCCCTCGCAAAGATGCTGAAAAGGATATATTTAATCAGTGACATGCAAGATCAAGAGATTTCATTCCACTTGGTCACTGAAGAATACTTAATATATTGATTGTTGCACACAGATGCTTTAAGTCTAGCATTCTGCTAGGTATCCTTTCTTAGGCAACATTAGAATTTCCAAATGTGATTGCTTATTCTTATCTTACCATCAGTAGCTTGCAGACTGTAAGTCAATCCAAGGGCTAAGTAGCCTTTTGCTTTGAACTCTGACGTTTTGTCCCCAAGATCAACGACTGTTTTGGCAAATCTTTCAGCTTCTTCCAACTGAAAATGTTACAAAACATCCATTTAAGTCTAAAACTAGCTAAAGCTTACATTATAATGAAAAGAAAGCACTGCACGCATATTATGCACACTGAGCCTATTGAAATCTCAGCCATGATTGCTTTTAAGCACAATTTCTTTTTTCATTAGACTTATTTTTCCTTCTAAATACTGAGTAAAGAACAAAGATCAAAGCTGCAGCACCCATTCCTATGGTTGAGAGAAATTCTGGCATGTAACATTGTGAAGGACCAGGTATTTCCTTACACAAACATGAAATGTCCTTTGGGTCAGCAGACAAAACTGACTTAAAATGGCGTCTCCACGCGGTGCTGAACCCCCTCTGTGTGTATGGGGGGGGGGCAGCTGCTGCAGGGGAGGAGCCG
>NW_009954241.1:1842979-1845816 GCF_000747805.2 Chaetura pelagica
AAAAAAAAAAGCATTTTAAACTTTTTGTGGTTTTTCTTTTTTTTTTTTTTTTTTTTTTTTTTTTTAAATAAAAAGGCATTTTTTGGTTCATATATGCCATCTACCATTTTTGGATTTCATAGAGTTCTTGTCTCCTGAATTACTTCTTTAGGAAAATCAATTACAAGAACTCCAACCCTGGAAAAAAAAAAAAAAATACAGCCATAGTGAACTCTGCATCACATACAGTACTTCTGAATGTATGTGAAGTCATCAACAGAGAAATATGTAAAAGATCAGGGTTTAACTGCACACCCATGCCAGCACACTATTTAACAATCTAGAAAGAAAAAAAAGTTGAATCAAATCCAGTACATGTAAATGCTAAGTACAGTAAGCTACTCCATATGGAGTCAATCCATAGGGAACGACTTAAAAACTAGGATGTACATTAATGATTAAAACTGTATTTTTGTCAGCCTCAGGAAGTCCTGCTTCTGCTACTGCACAGTTTTCTCAGTTTCTGCTTGTGACCTTTCCCTCCTCTTTTCCTCCTTTTTAAATAGACTCATTCTTCTAAAAATTACACTTGTATCTTGAAAACCACACAGTGTTCTTTGATTAACTTAATGGATTTTGTACAGATAAAACAATTTCAAGGTTATCTAAAATACAATTCCAGTAATATTTTCTAAAAAGACGTCCCTACTAGGAATTCAGAAACCCCAGCCATCTGCAAATATGCTATTACCTTAAGAGTCTCCTGAATACAAGGGATTTGTTTCATTATCATAGAAAAAAAAGGTATTTTACTCTTCCACAGACAAAAGAGAAATCTAAGTTGCATTTTTCATTTCTGTATGCTAACCATGTTTCAATTTCTAACATATGTTTAGCTGTGTCTTAAATCAGTATCAAGATAATCAGTATCATGATTACCTCAATAAACACAATCATTGCTGTAAAATGTTTCAAAATAGGCCATGCAAAGAGGGATGCACACATGCGTATACATATGTGGTGTACTTTCAGTGATGACCACATGCATGTAGTCACTGTGCAAAAGTACCTGCTACATCCCTGAACCAAAATTGTGTTGAATTTTAGCACAGCACTTGCTAAAAAGACAGAGTGCCAAAGCTTACCCAGTGGAGAGATCCCATACAGAGCTTTGCAGCAAGGAGTGGAATAGTTGCATCATCTGGTTTCAAACGTATACATTCCTTCAAGACTTTAACAGCTCGAGCAGACTGTTAAAAACATTTTCATTGAAATTACTAAAGGCATAAATATGTTTCACAAGTAGAAATTCCATGTGAAGCAGACATTACTAAATACTTTGTTGACAATTTGTCACTACTCCTCATGTAAGTGCAACACAAGAATTGCGGCACTGCTGTAATTATTTAACCCCTATGAACTCTTATTAAGTATCCCCAGTAAAACATTTGCCCGGAATTTAATTCCAATGGCATGTGATTCAGAAAAAAGTTCTGAGCTGGATTTAAGCCTTTGTTAGGTCTGTAAGCACACATTTGAGCCAGGCAAATCAAAGAGTAGGAAATGGACAGAGTCTTCAGGAGAAACACTGTCTTAGTGCTCTTTGGGAGTTACAACAGCACTTTGTTATACACTCTTGTATCAGAGCTATTCTTGTGTGGCACTGCTTCTCTTTTCTGAATTCATTTGCCTCAATCCAATCTCAATTTAGAAGATAACTCTAAGTAAACAGAGAACAGGAAGAAGAATCAAGTCCCTTTAGAACCAATGTGCTTCTAAAATATTTTCTAAAGAAAACACACATCATTCCTTTCCTCCATACTGAAGATAAGCAAACTACCCCCACTGAGAATGAACTTTTAAGAAAATCAGTATTGTTTACATTACATAATGAATGTGATTTATTTTATACAACTTGACAGAGGAAGTAAAAAAGAACTGAAAATAGAAGATTGCATCTGATAACAAAAGTTCCCAGTTTACATAAAACTTCTAAAAAAATTCATCTCACCTTAATTGCGCAGTATACACAGTCAGTAAAGACAAAGACAGTGATATTTTAAAAAGATACAGTCAGAAATTCCCAAAGGAAAAAAAATACCAAGAGCATCCTGAATCAGTGTTAATTTGTACCTAGGCATAAAATTTGTTCATCAAAACAGCACTGAAATTGTAACTTGGTTAATATGATCTGGTATAATTAATTAGTCGTATTCAATTAGCTTAGCTTAAGTCCGTTGGCAAGACAGTTCTTATCGTCATCTTTCAGTCTTTCTAGGTTAAAAACTACTGAAATAACATCATTCTTTGTACAGCACTAGGTATAATTTCTGGAGTACAGTGTACTTAAATGATTTAAGGATTCTAATTATTTTCAAAAAATTAAAATCATGGTAGCACCAAATCAAAAACCATCAGTAAAAGATTTGTATCAGAAAATGAAGACTTACTTTTCCTGCTGCCATCAAGGACAATGCAAACTGATACCAGAGATGGAATTCTTCAAACGCAAACTTCATGGCTCTTTCTAAACACTAATTTTTGGGGGAGAAATTGTTACTTAAGAGCACATTCTTCAATTATTAAAAATATACACTAGTATAAAATTTTTCTTATAGACTCATACCTAAAATACATGTAATTAAAATTTTATAACAATAAAAATAAGTAAAGACGAAACAAATGTAAAATTCTATACGGAAAAAGAGAACAGAATAGAAATTTATTATGTTTGTTTAAATACTCCTGCTGGTACTGTTATATTTAGTCTGAAAGAAGGAATTTTATGTATGAGGTTATAGCTGCAGACAGCAGGAGATAAATCTTAAGGGAAAAGGAAAATTGAACACACACTCTTT
>NW_009954241.1:1845828-1879437 GCF_000747805.2 Chaetura pelagica
CTTTCTAAATTGTGAATACTTAAAAAGCAGTGGCACCACAAATATTTATCAGTACCACATAAGGGGTGTGTGTGTCACCTGACAGTATTCTTTCTATTTTTAAGAATTTTACCTCGACACACAATATTCTGCTGAGATTTTTACCTGAATAACTGGATGCCAAAAGGAAAATCATTATTATTATATTGAGATTGAATATAATAAAACAGCATTATATGCTACTTTTGAAGATTTCATATCTGCTTTTGTCAATAAAAATATTTCATTTTGCTGTGCTCATTTTCATTAATCAGGCTAGCTCCACAGAGTGGAAAGGTGCAACACTTTTCTGGATTCAACTGATTGAGCAATCAACTTCCTCATCTCCAGAGTCCAATTATACAAAGCAGTTTTTCTGCTCTGGTAGCTATAATGCATATGCTAAACTGTAAGACCCTGAACTATTTTTCACATTCAAACTTAGCTTTAATGTTATAGAAAGCACAGCCAGGTGAGTAGCATATTTTCACTCTCTACCTGAAGCAAAGAACAGAATTGAAAATGAAACAAGACAAATACAAGAACTCTATTATTTGCTACATGTATGTAATGTATACTAGAATTTTTTGTATTACACAAAGTCCTGTATCAAGACCATCACTAAACAGATTTTTATTAAT
The DNA here is from genome assembly GCF_000747805.2 of Chaetura pelagica. NCBI lineage: Eukaryota > Metazoa > Chordata > Aves > Apodiformes > Apodidae > Chaetura > Chaetura pelagica. The sequence goes on from NW_009954241.1 coordinate 1,846,488, forward strand.
CCTGTCATTAAAAGTTCATCATCAGATTATGTGTGTAGTAAGTAAAGGATATATGTGCATATATGTGCATGTGATGTATGTGACAATACGGACATCTCATAAACTGGGTTCCTTGGAACCAAGTAACAAAAAGTAATTTCAGAGCAAGAGCCTCCATCAAGAAATCAATGAGAAACGCATAACAAGCAATGGTACTCTGGAAACTGCAAGTTAAGGTAATGTTCAGGATGATGACCTCTGACTGAACTAATTGAAAACACATTCCACACAAATAATTTTCCTGAAAGGTGTAAATGCAGCTGCTGATGTTGCATTGTAAATAATCACAAATCACTACATGCACAGATAATGTTGAACCCATTACTGAATTTTGTTCCTTAGCAATATGGTCTCCTCCTGAAAAGAATATGCTTGAAGCTAGAGAGTTGAAAAATTAGTATCTAGGAAAAATTCTAGGTCTGGAATAGCTCTCTCCCATTAGGACATTGAAAAGGTCAATATGTCATATCCTACAAAGTTTAAAAACCAACTTGATGACAGTCAGAATACTTTTGCTTAGGACAGACAAAAGATAGTAGAAAGTTTTTTATCTAGTTGAAGAAGCTGTAAGAAATTGAAAGCCTGTTGCATACGAGAACATTAAAAACATGAGACATTTTCAATTACAACCACAACCCAGCATTAGAACAGCTTAACAAGGATGAGACAGATTTTTGATCATTTAATGTTCTTATGTTACAACTTACTACTTTTGTAAGTAATCAGCTATAGCTAACGCAGATGACAATAACAAGACATTGGAACTGGTGGGTGAATACCACTTCCACAGTCAGAATAATGGTGCTTTCTAACTTGAAGCTACAGCAGCTTCACTAGAGGAGTCTTAATTAGCTCACAGAGAAAGAAGCCAGCAAAAAAATTATACGCCTAGTACACACCTGAACCAAATGTTTTTACATTTCTGAATGTGTTTTTATTGCAATACTTTAAATTATAAAAGTTTTGGACTAAAGGTCACATGGTAGACATTCTCTAACCACTCACAAAACTGTAAGAGCTTCTTAAAGTCTGCTTTCTGCTGTGCTTTGGATGACAAGAACTGGAACAAATGAGATGTTCCAACCATTTCCTGCAGCAACTGTGTTTCTAGAGTATCTCTATGCCAAAATAGTGTCTATCATACAAGGTCATAATATATATTTTTTTCATATTCAGAATAGATACTTCATGGACAGTGGAGAAAACGCAGGAGCCTGTGATGTTCCCTTTAATATAATGGTTGTTTAATATTGAAAAGAAGACAAAAAGCGCACAACAAGAAGAAGAAATATAGATAAAAGATTCAGAACTGGAACCCAGGGCTACACAAGCCCTGCCTAGCTGCTAGGCTAGTATGTAAAAAGGAGAGGCTGCCTGCTGCTTGAATAAAAACTAGAGTTACCTTTCCAATTTTGTTGTGTTGGGTTTTTTTACAATACTTGTTGATGTCTATAATTTTAAAAGTTCTAGATTAAAACATATGGAGAGTCATCTCTTGCAGTTTTGCTGCAATGCCCAATACTTGCCGTGTGTCAGCAAGTACATGGAAATATTCCTGATTAGATTATGATGTAGGGTGACAGTCTGTATGAGCTTTCGTACTCCTTAATTCTGTGAAAGACTTCCTATTGTACTGATTAAAACTGATTTGTATGCACAACTTGCAAAGTTATACTTTCAAGGATACCCAAATTCAGATCTTAACATCACAGGAGATGCAGACTACAGCATGACTATCACTATATATCAGAGATGATCTGGGACCTTTTTGTAATTTTTGTACTGTATTTAGACAGTAGTTAGAATGACAGTGTCCTGTATTTGTTTAGCCCTTAATAACCAACAAAGGCACAGTTGAATATTCACTACTATGGACAAACCTCTGAGAGCATTTCGTATTGGCCTCTTCTTCCCAAGGCAATAGTAAGTAAATCATAGACTACAGATGCACTTTGCAAACTGATGATACGATCATTTTTGTGCTCTGGGATTCTGCTCAGCACAGCATCACGATTAGCCTGAAACACACCGTGTAAAAAGAAACAAAGTCAGCTATTATAATCCAACCTGTATTTTTGCTCAAGTAACTAACATCCTATTTAGACTGACAGTCAGCAGCTGATACAGGTGATACAGAGACAGAATCAGCTACTAATTTACAGATAGCAAGAATCACCAATTACATATATTACGAGCAAGATTTATGTTTCTGTATGGATTTGTTTTTAATACATTCATTATAGTTACATAAATTAAGCTATGTATTTTAAATTATCAAAAGCATTCTGAGAAACCATGAGTGGTTTTCTTTAAGTATAAGGTACACTCACCTTCAAAATTTATTATTTTTTTAAATGCTAGTAAAACATTAGAAGAATTTTCAAACCTTCTATTCCAGCTTTTGTAAAATAATGCAATCAATCTATTTTCTCTTCATAATATTATGACACTATCCTCTCACCTGTGAGTGGTAACCTGCCCAGTTAACCACACAATCACTTTCAGGTGTTACTAGTGAGAAATGAAAGGTGACCCTGTTTCTGAGCACAAATTTAGAATCAAGTCATGTTTGCGGTAGAGCTTTGTACCTTCAATCCTGTTTTGTGAAAGGCACATTGCAACCCTAATTCCTTAATTAAACTTCTCTTTCATGAAGGAACGAAGCTCAGATAGAACTGGATTAAATTAACTGTGTTCACAGAGAAATCTTGTTAAAGAATGAAGAATAAAATTCAGGTCTCCCAGCAGCTAAGACTTACCCAGTACTTCTCCCACTATACTACCAAGCCTCTGAGAATACCTTATCTTGATATAATCTATTTATAGATTTATTGAAGTTTAATACTGGCAGTGATACAAATGATAGTATATCACAGAATCATAGAACGGTTTCAGTTGGAAGGGACCTTAAAGATCATCCAGTTCCAACCCCCTGCACGGGCAGGGACACTTTCCACTAGATCAGATTGCTCAAGGCCACATCCAACCTGGTCTTGAACACTTCCAAGAATGGGGCTCCCACAGTTTCTCTGGGCAACCTGTTCCAGTGTCTCACCACCCTCACACTAAAGAATTTCCTCCTAATGCCTAACCTAAATCTCCCCTCTGTCAGTTTTGATCCACTACCTCTTGTGCTGTCACTACAAGCCCCTGTAAAAAGTCACTCCTCAGGTATGTGCTAGATTGAAATCAGAACTTAAAAGATCCTTGTCTCTTCTTCTCCCACAACCCTTTTTATTTTAATTAGGCAGTCCATGGCCTCCTTATACATTTACTTCAATACACTGCATACTAAAGGGCAGCTTATTTTCTCCATTTTTAGAGGTGAGGAATGACACATATTAAGGGATAATAAATTGTTCCTCTGCTTTAGCAGGAAAATATTTTTAGCTCTAAGCATACTCAGTACATCTTTAAAACCAAAAGAACTAAATACCAAAGAAATTTTAAAAGAGATACATGGAGCACAAAATGTACAGACATATCAGGAATTATTAACTGAATAATCCATACGTTGCTTTGAAAACACACACACCCACACACACTCCAAAACAGGCATTTTGCTTTATTTTGATCAAGAAGTCTTTGGTTTTCCTGTTTTCACTGCATAAATATTTATTTAGCTTCAATAATTCTTCCTTTTTAACTCCACATTTAATCACTATTTGACTCAATTCCCTGCAAGCACAGAACAATCTCTGAACTAGCACTTCTTGTGCAAATACGGCTGACAAGGCCAAAGAAGTGGTATAGGAGAGGATGCAGTCTAAGTCATATTCTAAGTCTCTCATATGTTTGAACAATAATTTTCTGCATAATTATAAAATAGAATGTATGGGCAAATCTAAGTGTTCAGTGTTTCAGAACTGCCACAGTCTCAGCCACAATAAAGTGATAAACTGCAATGTGTCAGCTGGCCACACTTACCCTATATAGACTTGAAACCCGAGGCAGATGTGAGTAGCGTAATTTTGTTCAGCCACAGCGGATGAAAAGATATGCTCAGACATTTTACCATCAGCTACGAATAACACGTAAGGCAGAGGACAGGAGGTGTTGATCAGTGAAAAGAAGTCAAGTTGAAGGCCAATAACTAACGGTGCCCTGGAGATCAATATTGCTCCTGGTCCTGTTCAAAATCTTAATTAATGATGTGGATGATGGGGTAGAGTGTAGCCTCAGAAAGTTTGCTGATGACACAGAATTAGGAGGTGGAGCTGTTATGCCAAAAAGCTGTGCTGCCAATCCAGAGGGACCTCAAAAGGCTGAAGCAATAAGCTGAGAGGAATCTCACCAAAGGCTTCAACAAGGACTTGGAAGTGAAAAGTCCTGCACCTAGGAAGGCACTGGTACATGTTGGGGGCGACCCAGCTGGAAAGCAGCTTGGCTGAAAAGGACCTGGTGGTCCTGGTGGACACCAAGTTGAACAGAAGCCACCAAGTGTCCTTCTGTTAAAGAGGGCTAGTGGTACCCTAGGCTGCTAGTGCAGAAGCATTTCTAGCAGGTCCAGGGAAGAAATCCTTCCCCTCTGTTCTGACAAGGCCACATCTACGGTCCAATTCTGGGATGCCCAGTACAAGAGAAATGGAGCTACTAGAGACAGTTCCACAATCAGTCACTAGGATGAATAAGGGACTGGAGTCTCTATAAGGAAAGGTTGAGAAAGCTGGGACTATACAGTATGAAGAAGAGAACGCTCAGGGATGGAACCTTAGTAACATGTACAAATGCCTGAAGGGACGGTGCAAAGAAGAGGGATCCAGGCTCTTTTCAGTGATGCCCAGAGATGGGGATCAAAAGTAACAGGCACAAACTGTGAGGATGACTTAGCACTGCCACAGGCTGCCCAGGGAGGTTGTGGAATCTCCCTCTTTGGGGAGATACTCAAGACATCTGGACACAGGTGCAGCCTGTTCCAGGTGGCCCTGCTTGAGCATGGGCATTGGAGAAAATGACTTCCAGAAGTCACTTCCAACCTCAATCACTCTGTGAATCTGTTGCTACAGCTCAGCTCACAAAGCATCAACATGTACACGCAGTGTAACATGAAGATGCGAGTCCTCCAGACCTCACCCTTCTACTCATTCCTGCCTAGATAAGGAAGACTGGTGAAACAGCTAGAATACAAGGACATCTTACAGTAAGAGTGATGGCACAGGTGCCACTGACTTTCCTCATTAGGCATCACAATACATTGCAGCAGCAGTCATGTGGCTAAAAAGAGACATTTTGTACTCTGAAATGTACCTATAAGAGAATTAGAACACTTAGGAAGCACAGAACTACCTTCCACAGAGCACTTCTTTCACAAATAGTACAATTTAAATCTTACTCAAAGGATTCTTTCTGAATTTGGAAATTAAGGAAACTGAGGGTGACACAAAAGTACCACTTGTAATCCACTAGCAAGATTCAATTTTCTGGATACATGCTGCACTAGATCTAATGCAAAGAACTTAAGATGTTAAGAGTGCATGACTTCCTTGAAATGAGCAATATAATGTAGGGCTCGTACATGCACAGTGATTTCATTACTTTTACTTACACAAAATCCTACTTACAGGTCACATTCTTATTCTGTTTCCCAATATTTACTTGACTAGATGATGGGCAGATGTCTTGATCTGAGTTTTTACTAATCATACTACTTCAATAATCCAGTACCAGCTCAACGATTACTCAATCTTCTGAAGCTGTTCTTATTTCTTTCCCTCCAAAACTAATTTGAACAAATGATTACCCAAAGTAAGTCAATCATGTGAAAGATTTTATACTCTGCTGAAATAAACTCTTGCCATAGATAACCTGCAACAGTTACTTGTAAAGAGGAAAACACTGAAAGCTTGCTAAGGGTATGTGCTCTACAGTGATAAATATTTTATATAATTAGGTAGATCAAATACACAAAGGAAAAACTGAAACAAGACTTAACAGGGCAGTACTTTTTACTTGTTTTTTGGCTTCTTAATGCTAATATGCAAGGAAGTACACATGCAAATACAGTTATCAGTAGCCACATTCTGCAGAACTGGGACTTCCACTTCACTCCATGACCACAGTTCACAACAGAATTCTGTATCTCTCCACAAGCTGCTCAGACACCTTACAGAGGCACAGGTGGCCCCTTTCAGAGGTAAGCACTTATTGCAGCAAAATCAACATGAGATACAGAAATGTTTGCTCATTTTAGCTTCCTGTTGACAGACTGTGCCATAAGCATTGCAAAGCAGATCACTAGGAATGAGGAAAGCAGTTTGCACTGCAATGTAAATATTTGCCACTTTCAAATAGTTCAAATAGGACAGTGTTCATTAAAATATTCTGATTCTATTTAACTGTATCAAAGCAGAAATTATGCCAGATCATGAAAGCATTTGAATCATCTATAGAACTTAAAAGACTAAGTTTCACTGATGTGCAGTGAGACAGACTATTATATGATGCCTCCTATTCTAGAGGTTCCACACCTGCTGTTAGAAAACCCGAGAAAATTCCAGCTTTTCATTTCTGCCATTTGATGACATATAATTAACCTGGTGTGAGAATGTCAGCACATGGCAGCTGACAGATGACTAGTAAGATCATCCTAGAGGAAAATACGAAAGGTTGATAAAAGGCACAAGTAGGCCACTGAAAGGAATCGCCTATTGAGGAAATGAGAACACAAAAAAAACACCCAGTAGCAAAGGCTGAATGCCAGCATCATTAAAAGTAATTTACAAATTTGAGTGACATCTGAGGATACATGCACAATGGAAAATACTTATTGGCTATGTTGATTATGTTCATCTAGTAGTCTTTGATTTGTTTTTTACAACAAAAATAAATTACATTCTGAGTCTGTCTGAATGACAACTACCTGGTGTAGCAGTGGTTCATACTGATAAGTGATGCCAAATGGAAGACCTGGCTTTGTATACATCTGCCTACGGTTAGAAGGAGGCTCAGTCCAGCCACTTTAAAGGAAAAAAACTCCTGTTTGTGACACTTGTGGATCTCATGTGGCTGGCTCAGAGGAACAGAAGTTTGACTTTTGGAAGTAACTGCCTGCTTTCATAACAGAAAATAGACACATGTCATGAAGTAACGAATGACAAAATAAGTTGCATTTTCATCTAAAAGAAAACAAGGAAAACACACACACATACAGCACATGCACATTTACTCTATTTTACCTACCATAGATTCACTAATAAGCAGCAACAGTAAGGCTTCTTCTGTATTTTCTTGAGGACAAAAGATGCTGTTCAAAATGAGAATTTAATTATTTAAGCAGAACACATTACTCTTAGGAATAGCTAACACAAATATAGTAAGAGTACTGTAAAACTGGAAAATTTCCAGAAGGGAGAACAGAGAGTAACTTGCATAGAAAAACCAATTGGTTAAAATGCATTTCTTTGCAAAGCTTTTAATTTGCATTTCAGAAAAGTTGGCCAAACACAGTAAGAGAAGAAAACCCCCACAGCTGTTAGATTTGAATACATTAAAATATACCAAAATTGCACATGATTCGACAACTGTACAAACTGTATCCATAGATTAACTAGCCTCTGGCACCCAAGTTATCTGAGCTGAATCTACATCACTGATTCAAAGTTTGGCAACAAGAAACTCACAAGAACAAGATAACTCTTGTATTTTAGGCAATTTATGGATAAATACCTCTATGATTCTTTAATCAGATATGCTTTAAAATTGCTTTCCTGATGCCTTCAATAGCTGTGACTATTTTTAAATAGAGCCATGGTAATCTCTGCCTGCTTGCCACAACTACTGTTACTTCCAAGGAGTTGCACTATTTGTTTTTAATTAACTACATTTCCTTATGACTTAATACTGAAGGTTTGCATTAGGACTGGTTTGCAAACTTACTGCTTTCTCTGAACACTGAATGATTTCTGAGTACTTTTTATGCTGGTGGAAAGAAAACAGTAATCTGCAGTGGGTATATGACTGGTAGGCATTCATTCATTCATTCATTCAATCTCTCTCATACACACACACACAAACACACACACACACCCCCCCCAACCAGTGACTAGGTTTTAACTCTTCAGATTTCTTTCTTTAAACTGTCTGTGAATTTGAATTTGAACAAGTACTATTTCTTGTTAATTCAAAAGAATAGTTCCATAATTAACTGCTAAAATGTAGAAAATAATCTATTGCTTTTAATAAGCAATCCCTATAGTCCCAAGGGCGCTTAAGCTATAATAAATTAGAGATGGGAAACAAAACTTGTCTGAGATTAAAATATCATTTGGATTTTTTAAAATACACTAGAAATTTAAGGAGTAATTAAATGCTGAAAGGAAACAGAATAAAAAACTCATCTGAACTCCAGGAGCTTTGAAAGCAACAATATGAATGAACTGTGGTAATACACAGCAGCTAAGACCCCAGGGTAGTTGTTTTGTTAGCGGATTTTTATTTTTTCATCAATGCAAGCTGGTCACCAGATTCTGAAAAGTACTCTAAATCTTAGAAAATGCTTTTATTTTACATAACAAAGAAATTTCAAAACACAGTTACTCATTAATAAGAATCACCCAATACAGGGAATGAGGAGTGAAGAGGAAGCACCAGAGCTTCCCATTTACCTATCCAGCCCTCTACACAGAATTTTGCAACCTGGAAGTAGATTTAACCTGGTCAACTGGCAGTAGTTCCCAGAAAGCAGAATAACTATTGCAAATAGCTGCTGAAGAAATTACTTTCTCAAGAGAAAAAAGGGAAGTTGCCCCAAAGAGAACTACTAAAGAGTCACTTATCAAAACGAAAGCAATCAAAACAAAAGCAAACATCATTTTCTCCTACAACTTTGAATATATTTTCGTAAATAACAGTGTTGTCTCAAACAGTGAAGACTCTCTTAATGTAGAAATTACTGGGAAATTTATTTGACCTGTATATGCAAAAAGCTCAGTTTAGTTGACCAAATTTAGACATTTGCTGTGTCTTCTGACAGCTGCAGGCATATAAGTTATTCCAATGAATCAAGGCAGAGCAAAAAAGGCAACCAGAAGCATGAAATGGCTACCAACCAAAGGCAAACCAAGAAGTTTAACACTTCTTCAACTGAGGAGAAGGAATTCTAAGAAGTAACCCAGTAACCCAGAGATCAACAAAATCATAAATGGTATTAGCCAAATCCTATTCACCATCCTCAAAAGAACACAATGGAGGTACTTAATACATCCGAAAATATACTCAGAAAAAAACAACAGACCTAAAGTTCGTCTTCAGATTAATACTTAGGAAGACATTTCCTGTATGTCTGTCTTGATGCTGTCTTAGGAAATTACTTTCAAACACTGCTGGAGACAAGATACTTGGCTAGACATGTTTTATCTGATCTGGTATTAATCACTCTGATGTGACAAAACAAAAAAAAATTGAATTACATGCTAGGTTGAAATTGTGGAACTCCTTCCTTCTATATCTCAATGAGAAGATTGCACTGAACAAAGCCCCACTTTTGCCAAGAGGTATGTTTCTAAAAAAGGTTGAGTTTATAAGTTTGAAAGACTGAGCCTGAGAAACCTGCTGTAAGTATTCTGGATCAAGGAAGGAGAACTGCTAGAAATCTCTGAAGATAAAGGCCATTCTACTTGCTAGTAATAATAACACCATAATTGTGTGGGCTTGCTGCTGTATAAGGTATTCATTAATGGCAAAACTGCAATAAATGCAGCTAAACAGCTTAAATGCCTGAAGTATGATGGTATTTTATGTTACAATATAGTGATACTGCAAACACTAAAATAAAACATCTTTTCACAGTTTAAAGTAGGACTACTTGTATAAGCAATCTACTCTTTTGCACATAGCAAGGTCACATTATGGAATAAACCTTTCACATTAACTAATAAGGCACATATACCGTATGAGAGGAACAGCTTATTCTTTAGGATTTCATAGAATCATAGTACGCTTAAGGTCAGAAGGGACCTTAAAGATCACCAGATTCCAACCTCCCTGCTATGAGCAGGGACACCTCACACTAGACCAGGCTGCACAAGCCTCATCCCACTTCGCCTTAAACACCTCCAGGGAGGGGGCATCAACAACCTCCCTAGGCAACTTGTCCCAGCACCTTACTACCCTCATGGCGAAGAGTTTCTTCCTGATGTCTAACCTAAATCTCCTCTCTTTCAGTTTAAAACTGTTACACCTGTTCCTATCACTGACTTCTGTGGTGAAAATCCCCTCCCCAGCTTTCCTGTAGCCCCTTCAGGTACTGGAAGGCCACTAGAAGGTCTCCCCAAAGCCTTCTCTTCTCCAGGCTGAATAAGGAACAGACAACCATCTCCTCAAAAGAGATTCCCAGATCATACCAATTTCACAGATTCACAGAATAACTTAAGTTGGAGAGGATGTCTGGGTCATCTAGTACAGCCCCACCAGCCAAAGCAGGTTCAACTGGCAGGTTGGTCAGGAGCATGTCCAGCTGGATTTTCAGTATCTCTAGTGATATTCTCCAGACTCAACAACCTCTCTGTACATTTTTTTTTCATAAGTTTAAATGGAATTTCAGTCATCTCCATCTACCTTACTTAACACTGTCCTACTACAGCAAATCACAAGGTTGGCGAGATCATTATCTCCACTGCTACCATTTATTTTTCAGTTCTATGGATCACAGAGGTTCCTAGCATGTGTCAAAACAAGCAAACAATGGTTGTTGGCTATACTAAATAGATACATACAAAATACAAGATCCCACAAGGATTTGTGTGAAGAATGCAAATAGAGCAGTGCAGAGTTTGCACATTATGTAAAACAACGCCACAATGTTTCATCAAAGTTAGCACCCATGAAATAAAAAATAAATTAAAAAAGACAGTGCCAAATGGTTACCATTTCACCAGCATGCTTTGACACAAGCATATCGTTTCAGGCCTCTAACAAAGTTCAAAACTTTGTCAATAGATGTTTTTGGCACTGTCCAAGTGCATCTAAGGAAAACAACTTCAGAATCCATTTTTCATTTGATCAGGTACAAACAAACTACATGTTATTTATTTAAGAGAAAGTAAAAATTCAAGGAAATGGCTACCTATATTTAATATTAATGTAGATCAGTTTTGAAAAAAGACTCCACACATCTTCAAGAAGGAAGATAAACCCCAAAGCTACTCTAGAATTAACCATGTGATACACTACACAAAATGATCCATAGCATACCATTTATCTGAATCAATGAAAGAATAAAACTCAACAAGAACATAGCCTCATAGAGAAATGCCAAGATTAAAATGTAGCTGCCTTAGAAACAAACTACCTTTCAAACTGGTAAAGAAAATCTAGACAAGCTTTTCAATGTTTCAGAGATTAATTCGAATCTTCATAATGCTAACCCTTCCTTTTCTATGCTAATGCAGAAGAGAGGTCTAGAAACAGCACACTACTTTTAAAATGTGCAATCTCAGATTTGTTACCAAGTTCATGTTTTCTTTTGTATGCCAGCTATAACACGAGATACTGCCTCTACCATATACCACAGTATAAAACAAACCCAAAATTTGGTGAAAACAAAAGGTCTCATGGATACAGTGCAAATTTCTGCTTGGAGAAGCACGTTGCTTCCCTAGCTCTCATCAGAGAATATATTTACACACACAGCATGGGAAACATTTCCATTCACATTCCCCAATTCCTTCTACATTTTTGAAAATATAAACTAAATTTCCCAGTGCATTAACAATTGCAATTACAGAAATAAGAGAGATATAAACTCAGCCATACTTTTCTCCAGTGTATACCCGTGGTCTTCTACTGAGCGCGTAATTCTTAGTATTTGAACCTTTTCGGAGGGGATCATCTAGGGGTGACTGGTGAGGAGGGTCTTCCAGTGGATTCCAATAACTCTGTTCACACATGCCTCGTAACAAAATTTCAGCCAGTTGTCTTGCTATCGTCTGTAAAACATAAATATTTTCACTAGGAATTCTGCATATAAGCTCTTAAAAAACACTTGGATAATTTCTAATGAAGGTTATTCATGTAGAACATATTTTCTGTTACTTTAAAACACACAGAAAAAAACAGGCATACTGCTGTTTGAAAGGTGGAAATAGTTCAATTCTCAAAACAGAAATAAAAGATATGGTAATAACAAATGATTTTTCAACTTGATTAGTAAAACCCAGACACTTCTGAAGTACCAACAACATCAACTCTTGCTCCTAAGACTGGAGCATATCAAGGTATATTTTCAGACAGTTTGTGCTCAGGAATATCTACTGCTTGTGCAAGTCTGGAGCAGATCTTTCTGTGGGAGAGACCACAGTGGAGCAAATGGTTCCCTGCACTCCAAGGAGAGGGCCACAGTGGAGCAGATGTCCACTCTGCAGCCTGCTGAGAGGACCACCATGCAGCAGGTTGATAGTCCCTGAAGGAGCTGCAGTCATGGGTCGGACACCATGCCAGAGCAGGGGAAACGTGTGAGGGTTGAGAAGCAGCAGAGAATAACAGTTATGGACTCACTGCAACCTGACACACACCACTCAGGGAGTTGGAGGATAGGGACAGGAGGCAGAAGAGTCAAGAATGATGGACTGAAGTTGAACCCAGGGAAATGGGTTTGGGAGACCAATTAGGTTTTAAACCATAAGCACAGATAGGAAAGAGACTGGGTATCAAACATTCCTTTTTATTTTAATAATTCACTTAAGCCAGAAAATGTGTACTTATCAAGCAGTAAATAACAGATTCTGATCAATATGCTGTGTATCTAGTTATGTGTCTGCAATTCATCCACTATACTTATGATTTACCTGCCTGCTAAAATTCAGATGCTGCAATAGGAATGTGGTTTTATTTCACTTACCATTCGCAGATTTTGTGTAGTTCTTGTTTCGACAGCTCTTAGTAACTCTCTAAATCTACCAACACCTCTCGTCAAGTTCCTGTATACAAACATAGAATTTGACAGTATTCCAATTTGGATGTAGTGACACCTTAATATATTACTCAATAAAGTTGTTAAAATCCATGCTATCATTTTTTTGCCTTGTATAACCTCATTGCCTTTCTGTGAGATATATATATATATATATATATATAGTTACATACAATTTTTTTTCCCCCATCTGGGAACCTCCCTACCGATTACTATAAAAACACTCCCTGCAAGTTTAATGAAAAAAGAAATATTTTCATGATCAGTAAACAGTTCAAGAGAAAGTAAGCAAAAGTGTAAGAATTGATCATCCCAAAAAGGACAAAACCAAAAATGAAGTTGGTCTCAATTCTAGAATGGTTTTCATTTTCTTCAACTTCTGCTGCCTGAACAGCTTTTGCAAAGAGGTTCAAGACACTCAGAAAGGAGGCATCATTCATACTAACAGGTTTAGCAGATCTGGACTTTCTTCTCAAACAACAGATTATTTAATCTTCAAGTCTTACAGCTTTATCTTTTTCTCAATTCTGTATCAGTTCATAGAATCATAGAATCTTAGGGGCTGGAAGGGACCTTGAAAGATCATCTAGCCCAACCCCCCTGCCAGAGCAGGGTCACCTAGAGTACATCACACAGGAACTCATCCAGGTGGGTTTTGAATGTCTCCAGTGAGGGAGACTCCACAACCTCCCTGGGCAGTCTGTTCCAGTGCTCTGTCACTCTTACAGTAAAAAAATTTTTTCGGATATTCACCTTGAACCTCCTATGCTCCAATTTACACCCATTACCCCTTGTCCTATCACTGGTCATCACCGAGAAAAGCCTAACTCCGTCCCCCTGACACTCACCCCTTACATATTTGTAAACATTGATGAGGTCACCCCTCAGTCTCCTTTTCTCCAAGCTAAAGAGACCCAGCTCCCTCAGCCTTTCCTCATAAGGGAGATGTTCCACTCCCCTAATCATCTTCGTAGCTCTGCGCTGGACTCTTTCGAGCAGTTCCCTGTCCTTTTTGAACTGAGGGGCCCAGAACTGGACACAATACTCCAGATGTGGCCTCACCAATGCAGAATAGAGGGGGAGGAGAACCTCTCTTGACCTACTAACCACACCCTTTCTAATGCACCCCAGGATGCCATTGGCCTTCTTGGCCACAAGGGCACATTGCTGGCTCATGGTCATCCTCCTGTCTACCAGGACCCCCAGGTCTCTTTCACCTACACTACTCTCCAGCAGTTCAGCCCCCAACCTGTACTGGGACATGGTGTTGTTCTTCCCCAAATGTAAAACTCTGCACTTCCCCTTGTTGAATTTCATCATGTTTCTCCCCGCCCAACTCTCCAACCTATCTAAGTCTCTCTGAATGGCAGCACAGCCTTCTGGTGTGTCAGCCACTCCTCCCAGCTTAGTGTCATCAGCAAACTTGCTGAGGGTACATTCTATACCCTCATCCAGGTCGTTGATGAAGATGTTGAACAACCAATATGCTGTGTATCTAGTTATGTGTCTGCAATTCATCCACTATACTTATGATTTACCTGCCTGCTAAAATTCAGATGCTGCAATAGGAATGTGGTTTTATTTCACTTACCATTCGCAGATTTTGTGTAGTTCTTGTTTCGACAGCTCTTAGTAACTCTCTAAATCTACCAACACCTCTCGTCAAGTTCCTGTATACAAACATAGAATTTGACAGTATTCCAATTTGGATGTAGTGACACCTTAATATATTACTCAATAAAGTTGTTAAAATCCATGCTATCATTTTTTTGCCTTGTATAACCTCATTGCCTTTCTGTGAGATATATATATATATATATATATATAGTTACATACAATTTTTTTTCCCCCATCTGGGAACCTCCCTACCGATTACTATAAAAACACTCCCTGCAAGTTTAATGAAAAAAGAAATATTTTCATGATCAGTAAACAGTTCAAGAGAAAGTAAGCAAAAGTGTAAGAATTGATCATCCCAAAAAGGACAAAACCAAAAATGAAGTTGGTCTCAATTCTAGAATGGTTTTCATTTTCTTCAACTTCTGCTGCCTGAACAGCTTTTGCAAAGAGGTTCAAGACACTCAGAAAGGAGGCACCATTCATACTAACAGGTTTAGCAGATCTGGACTTTCTTCTCAAACAACAGATTATTTAATCTTCAAGTCTTACAGCTTTATCTTTTTCTCAATTCTGTATCAGTTCATAGAATCATAGAATCTTAGGGGCTGGAAGGGACCTTGAAAGATCATCTAGCCCAACCCCCCTGCCAGAGCAGGGTCACCTAGAGTACATCACACAGGAACGCATCCAGGTGGGTTTTGAATGTCTCCAGTGAAGGAGACTCCACAACCTCCCTGGGCAGCCTGTTCCAGTGCTCTGTCACTCTTACAGTAAAAAAAATTTTTTCGGATATTCAAACCTTCCAACCTCAATAATTCTGTGGTTCTGCAATTCTCTGTTTCTGTGATTCTGTGATGTTGTTCGACCACCATTGTCTGTGTCTTGAGCACACAGTGGCTTTATTTTCCATGATCAACATCACAGATGACCCCAAGTGCACTCACAGCTGATGACCCTGGAGCTCCATTAAGCATAGACCTGAGCACCCAAACCTTGCCTGAGCTATGGTGTAGATAGTTTATCTGCAATCCAGTCTCCTCAACTGTCCCTCACATCAAACTAAAGCTCCGTTTCCTTTTGCTTCTCTGTGAGTGGACCCTGAACCAGTTTCATGCCTATTGCCTTGTCAAGAAGCCCACCCCCAACCTGTACTGGGACATGGTGTTGTTCTTCCCCAAATGTAAAACTCTGCACTTCCCCTTGTTGAATTTCATCATGTTTCTCCCCGCCCAACTCTCCAACCTATCTAAGTCTCTCTGAATGGCAGCACAGCCTTCTGGTGTGTCAGCCACTCCTCCCAGCTTAGTGTCATCAGCAAACTTGCTGAGGGTACATTCTATACCCTCATCCAGGTCGTTGATGAAGATGTTGAACAACACCGGTCCCAGTACCGACCCCTGTGGGACTCCACTAGTCACACACCTCCAACCAGATTCTGCCCCATTGACTACAACTCTCTGACTCCTTCCTTTCAACCAGTTCCTAATCCACCTCACTTCCTGGTCACCAAACCCATACCTGATCAACTTTTCTACAAGGATGCTGTGGGAGACGGTGTCAAATGCTTTACTGAAATCAAGATAAACCACATCTACCGCTCTACCATCATCTATCCACCTAGTAATTTCCTCATAGAAGGCTATGAGGTTAGTCAAACATGATTTACCCTTGATAAAACCATGTTGACTGCTCTTGATGACCCCCATGTCCTTGATGTGCCTAGAGATAGTGACAAGAACAAGTTGTTCCATCACCTTTCCAGGGATGGAGGTGAGGCAGTTACTCAACTATTTTTTGATTGCACTTAAAAGGCAGTTGAGAACATTTCCTTTTATATTAATACAGTTTGTCTTAGAACTGGTGAAGGAGTGGGTTGGCTTTTTGCTGAACTGAACAACTGAATTCTGCAACCTCAACACATTACATAGGACAATAATTTCACGACTTCAAATTTAATTGCAAAACGAAACAATTGATCAAAACTGAGTTTTGTGTTAAATCGTTATTATGTCATATAGTTATATTATCTAAGATGTGATTTTACATGCAAGTTGCATAACATTTACCTAACATGGGCTCAAAAGAGGAAAGTCTGTTACATATTGTGTAAGCTTTTCGTAAGTAAAAGCACTATTGCACTGTGCTATAAAGATGATGTTGAAACTGCTTTCCTTACTCTCATCTTCCAAATTGCAAATTTAAACCAATATTTTTTTAAAGCTAGCATTTTTACACAGATACTTTCTTTAAATTTAGTTGCAGAATACCTGAGACCATATATTTGATGCAAGAGATCTTGCTATATGACTGAAGAACTCAGCCTAGGTAGAGACCTATTCATTTATTTTACTCTTCAGATTACGTGACAGAGCTCACCTCTCCTGTTTTATAAAATAAAGGATTATCAGTGTAATTCAGAAACTTTAGTCTCCAGCACAGACAAACACCTTTCACTAGCCCAAGTTCACCTTCTAAATACTTTTATATAAAAGCTCATTTAAAAGGAACATGCATTTTTTTCAAATAACAAAACCTGTATGAAAAATGTGAATGTTGTGTGAAAGTAAGTCACCAATTGGTTAAAAAGAAATAATCACCAGTCACTCAAGAAATAACGTTTCTAAAAAGCCCATGTTACAGCAGCAGATTCACCACAGAGTGAATAGTGAGCACGTATTAAAAAATCTTGCGTATACACCTAATATGGAAACAACTGCATGCAGTATTATGTTTATTTATATATTTCACACAGGCTTGTCACTTAACAGCTAATGAGTATTACACCAACTTCATACACTAATGAAACAAGTACAGAAAGTCAGTAGGCCAGATTTTAAATAAACTGAAGTCAGTGGAAGATGGATACCTTCAGCACCTTTGGAAAGCCAAAATACAAATCATTCAGTAATACCACATGCCAAATATTTTGGAGAGCCAAAACCAAACCACTGGAATCCCAGGATTAAGTTTTCTGCTTTAAGTGCAGATTTCCCATTAGTGGAGCTTTCTCTCAAGGACTGTATTGCAAACTCACAGATGTGACCTCATTACAAGATTTTTAAAAAACAGACAAACTTGTCAAAAAACTGAAATCTTCTCTGCGAAACTGTCAAAAAAGAGCAAGAGCAAGAACTTCTCAGCTTGAAACACTGATTTCCCGGTATAGATGAAATACATACTATATAGCAGAACTTCAAATCACAATAATTTTAATCTTTATGAAATTTTAAGAGTTAGCATTTTTTATATGACATTTATGTCTTCTGATGTGTTACAAGACCAAATAAAAATACTCCATGAAAAGTATGAAACTTTTAAAAGTCCTTAACAACTTCATATGTCAGGTTGTTATTAGCTACCTATTACATTTTCATAAGCACCTGCATGGGATTGAAACTTGTGACTGAAGTTCTACTGTATCATGGAAAAAACAGCAAGGTGATACAAGAAAAAAAAAACAAACAACAAAAACACAACACAAAATACAGAATCAGATTTTGCTTCATAAAGCATTTAACACTAATCTACTGCACAAGTGAACACAAAAACGATACAGATCTGTTGAGCATCTTCTACATGAAGTATACTAAAAAAACAAAACAAAACAAATGACACTTCAAAACTATAATCTAAATCACCCAAAAACTGAGTTAAATGCTTTGAGAGACAAGTAAAGAAGCAAAATATACCATGAACAATATGGCACATCATCACACTGCACTGCTTTCAAGAAAGTACATTTCCTGTATTTGTTAGCAGTTTGTAACACTGAGGAGAAGAGGGTGGCAGCTATTCTGGAACATACTTTTCCTACCTAGCCTAGGAAGGACACCACTTTTACCTGGTTTTCACTATGATGTGCCTTCGTGTTAGCAGCTCCACCTGTGCTGATGGAATGCCAGAGCAAAAGGGCAGGTTAACTTAGAAAACCAATTCCCACAGTGTCTGTAAATGACTTTGAGATCCCTTCAGTTCTTAAGATGATGAATTTTAAGGTACATTAACACATCCTCAGAGCTGACACATTTTCAGTAATTTTAGACGAGACAAAGACAGACCAGGTAGACACTGCTAGTTACACAGGTTTTCATGACTGCCTCCAATGAGAACTTTAAACAGTATCTTCCTAGTGTTTGAAGATTAACTAAAATGTTGGCCACTTTAAATCTCCAAGAAAAGAAACAACACAACTACTTTGACTCTTTAAGTAGCACTACACCAATTAAAGACTGAGAAACAGGATTTGAGGTACAATCTACTACTTGCATTAATAGTCCAGGTAAACTTCAGTACCCACCTTATAATAAAGGGAATGAGATCTGATCACAATATACTGAAAACAGGCTATAAATGTTTTAAATTTAACCTCAGAAAGGTTTATAAGATTAATTTACTTTGTATTTACAGTATATTTTTAAAATTTCTTCTCCATTAGTGTGAGAACAGCTTTGTTTGTGATGCTTATCAATTAAAAACCACAAATATTTAGTCTAACATTGCCTTTTATAGATTAAACATGGAAACAGAATAAAGGCACCAACTCAACTGCTCTGCAATTTGGTGTCTAATTTGTCAGTAATTCTCCCATTTAAGAGAGACAACATATCCAGAGCCATGTCAGTGAACAAGCTAAATTACCTACTCTAGCCTGTTACCTCACTGCTGAGGCTTACTATATCTCATTTTAAAAAAAATCATGTTTTAAAAGGAGAAAACCAAGCACAATGAGATCTAGATTGCTTAATCAAAGTGATGAAACAGAACTTGCTTTTGGAAATGAGCCCACTTCCAAAATGTGTGTTCCCGCTCCTCTCTTTCTCTCTGTATTTATATAAAGAAAAAGAAATGTAATGTTTTAAACTCAGTTGTATATTTTAAGTTTTAAAGTTTGGATTTTTCTCCCAATAATTCAAATAGCAAATAAAAGAAATTAATTTGTTTTAAAGGGAAGGAGCACGGGCAGGCAAATCTCTTCATATGCATGACAATCACAGCAGTGCATTTCAGTAATGTTCGTATGACCGACATGTTTACAAAAATACAAAACAATGACTTAAATCCAAACATGTTACATTTTTGGCCAATTAAGAGTAATTTACACAGTCCTAAGTCCAGAAATTATTTTACATTCAATCAAGTTACTATATAAGCAAAAAGCAAGAAGTGATAAATTGAGAGATAAACTCTTCAGCAGTACCAGAGCAACATCCCAATAACAAGGTGAAGCCATTTACTATATTAAAACAATTGCTTTATATAGCCCTGCAAGGATGAGTTTAAAACAATAAAGTGAAAAAGGACTGAATGTCCATATCTTTCTACAATACCTTTATTAAAGGTAGGATCAAATGGATAATGCTGTCTTCTACACAACTGATAATGCTTCAGATGGTTGTGACTAATGTCTGTCTTTTTCTCCCTCACGTTTAAAGAGCGAGGGAAAGAATAGTTCTATCCACAATTAAAAAACGATGGATATAATGCAATCCAAGTCACCTCAAGCAAACAACCTGGTAAGATTTAGGTATTTGTCTCCAAAAAGCAACACAGTTGCAACTACAGATAGTTCTGTTTTCTCTCTCAGCTTTCCTTGTCTTCCTTTCATACTTATACTTTGATTATTCTCACATTAGTGTATAATTTCCAAAAAACATTACTGGGAATTATTTTCTCAATTGCATGGAGAAAATGCTTTCTGTTCTACCAGACTTTTTCAAACTATACTTTAAAAAAAAAAAAAAAAAAAGTATCATCCTACACTTTTGGGTTTACTCATTGTTAACTCACAGAGAAAGAAAAATCCCAAGCATCTCATATTCAGTATAGAAGATTATGTTTGCTTGATGCCTGAAGGCTCTTGACTGAAGTTTGGGCTTTTAAATGAAACATCTTCAGTGTGGCATTACACCTACACAAGCCTAAGCACTTGAAACAGCCCCATGAAACAGCAATTCTTGCATTCATGCATTCAAAATGAAAACACTTTACTGCCTAGACTGCAGTTCCACTGGTAGGTAAATCTAGCTAATGGTTCATTGCTGAAAGAGGAAGGTCCTTTTTCCCCATTCTCCTTTCTTGGTGCTTGTTCCCTTTTCCTACCATACTTACTTTTTCACATCTACCTACTCTTACTTGCACAGTCCTATCTCTTTTCTCACAGCTACAACAGCTATTATCACACCTTCCCGTGAATCAATTAATCTCACTACAATGACAGAAAGTTATATTTTTTTGCTGTTTGTGTTCTTCTGTTTTGCAGAATGAAATTACTCCATGGAAAAGCCAAACGAGTACCTGAACCAGAAAAATTAAGTAAGAAAAATGCATGTCACGAGTGTAGATCTGGGGAAGATGAGAGCCAGTAAATCCACTTTACAGTGTCAGGATGCTACATGTTTTATTTAATAATTTTTCTTGACCACCCCCTCAGCTCCTCCTCAGAACATTTGTTCATATAAGTGTAATGTATATAACATACTACATACATGAACATATGTGCATGTGTATACACTAAGTACTAGATTCAATTATTAAGGCACAAGGACCAGATTAACAAAAAGACTTCTTGGGCTACTGAAGACAGAATGTATTACAAGTCTTACCCTTTTACCTCCTATTATTTTGCAAGTTTCTCCTTTCAAGCAGAGATCTAGTCAGAGGAAGAAATGCGGGTAGATTAAGAAGCTGCCAAAGAAAATTATAAACAAAAAAAATCTGTTCTTGAAATCACAAGAAAAAAAGTGGTAAACATGCCAGAAAACTTTACAAAATAAATAGGTTAAAAAAGGGAAAAAAGTAAATAGAATTTACTCTGATAAATATTTAATATTGTACTACATATCGGTGAATTTCAATGGACCTTAACTTATATAAAGTAATTTTAGCTAGATTTCAAAGAAAATATACAATACAATGCCCTACAGAACTAGAAGAAAAAGGATGTGCAGTAAAAATGGTAATCTGAAGTTTGGAAGGGAGTTTTCCAGCATTCCCCTAAAAACACACAAATTAAGCTTGCCTACATTTTGATCTCCAACTGGTGGCTAGCACTTCTGTAACATGTACTATGTCTCCAGGGTATTCACAGCAGTGAATATTCATCACGTTCAATCTAATACTGCTTTTTATCTTAAAAAATCATACATAACTTTGTAAATTGTTTGGCCAATTACAAGGAAATAATTTGAATAACGGATACTTCGAAAGAATTGATAAGCCTTTAATCTCAGTAACAAATGAGAACAGACACACACAGCCTCAAACACCTGCACACTATTCAGCATTTTTTTAGCACTGTATCTGCTTGTGCTCATTGATTTTTTTAACATAAACATGCAGGTACAATTGGATTGCTACAGCACTGCCTACAGCTTAAGAGAATAGCGTTGAAGAGTCAAATAATGTAGTCAAGTTAGATAGCTCCTTGCAAAAATAACCTATAAATAGTTAATATTATCTAAAATAAAGATGGATGGTCCTGTAGTACTAGTATTTTATTTTTAAGATCTGCACATTATTAATCTCCTGGTTCTTCCAAGAGTCAGTTTTCTTTATCTCCATTTTGACCAAAATATATGCACTCTTCCATTGGCAAACTTAACTTAGTACTTAGCAAATCACCTTCTACAACTACCAGAAGACATCTAGTGTGAATTAGTCCTTGTGCCTGCTAAATCTCTCCTTTTAAAGTTAACAGAGTCAATTACATTTTTGCAATTAAAACTGGCAGCTTCCATAATTTTTAATGAGTTCAAAAACATGATTTCAGTATGAAAAAAAGAATCAATGTAGTTACTAACCAGTAATTCAGAATACTGAAAAGCTCCACATTAAACTATTACTAAAGGTCTAACAGCAATGGCCAAATGCTACAATCATAGAAAAAAAAAAACACCAACTTTCTCTTGGTGAAAATAACTATCATCCAGGTACAGCAATGAACTGTCCTTCAGAGAAAAATCAGTAGTAATAGAAACTTAAAAGACTTAATTAGTTGTAAGTTAATGTAGCTCACATTCAGGTGATGTATCCCATTAATATTGTTCACAAAACTTCACTGGAATTTAAACCTCCATCTTTGTCCCTCTCAACCTTGTAATCCTATGAATCCATATCTTAAAAGTTGCAAGGGAAGGGACAAAAAGAAAAAAAAAAAACAGAAGAAGGTCTGGCACAGCCACTCCACATGATACCTGGCAGGTGAAGCTGTCCTCTTCAGAACAATATGAAAACCAGAGAAGGAAATAAAAACAAAAGCATTAAATACAGCAGTAAAGCAAGCATTTTGGGGAAAGCAGAAGTGTGCTAAATATTACTTCCCTAATTTAAGGATACAAAACTACTTAGCTGCCCATCAAAACATGACAGAAAACCAAAACCTTGAAGTTGATGCTTGCAAGCACAAGCAACATCCAGAGTCAGACAGACTTGTAATACAAATGCTAAAATTGCTAAGGATCTTCTTGGAAAAACTGAGCTAGGGTAAGGATTCCAACAATTGTAATTTATTAAAATTATCAAGATATAATTCTGCTCAGATACTAACATTACTCTTCCAGCTTGCTTTGTATAACAAATTATTACAAAAGTTATTTGAGATTATTTTTAATAAAAGTGATTCCTTCATGTTTGTATCCACCCTTAGTCCTCCATGTAAAACTGCCAGGTTTTCTATCTATGATTTCTAAATGAAATCTTATTTTCAACTCCTGAAGCTAAGACACAGTCCTGAGCAATAAACACACAATGAAGATTGAAAGAGAAAGCATTCTGGATGATGCATGATTTTGTCTGAGTATCTGAGGAAACAATAAATTCCTCTTACATTCAAATACATTGCTTTTCCATTGAAAACTAACACAGTAAGAACAGTATCTCAAACAAGGGTGAGGAAAGCACCTGGTATTACAGTATCCTTTGAAAATTAATTCTTGTTAGCAATCAGAAAACTGTAATTTTTGTCTATATCTTGAGTGTCTTTGTTTCCTGACAACACAAGCATGAAAGCAGTTATCTCCAGGATAAAGTTGTTTTGCAAACTTCAATTGAAGTAATTACTTTTACTTTCCAATACAGCGGTGACATCTCCCATATAAAGAATGTGATACTTCATAGAATGTCTATGTTGGTTTTTTTTTTATTTATCTTGGCTTCTATTGTTTATTTAATAACCAATTTGTTTTGAGACTGATGTAGGATATGCAACAAGATCTGAACAGATTCAGAGTGACAGGTAGCTACCGCAGTGTTCCAGTACAGTCAACAACTGGTCATAAAGTTTCCTGATATGTATTAATGTCAAGCATTTACATAAATACTTCTCTTATAGACTTCACCACTGTAAAATCTCCAGCAGTGAGCACTGTGTAGGTACCTATGTGCAACAAAGCACTTATGGATTGGCTTCCAGCCTCTCTACCTCACTTACTCATGAAAGCTATATTCCTACGATATTCTTATTTATGCTATAGTGGAAACAGAAACATAGATAATCACATCTTCGACGTAGACAAGACCTAAATAAAAGTAAGTATAAGGAGGGATTTTTTTTTTGTTTTGTGCTGGTCAAACATTTTGTAAGCCAATAAAAATAATTCCATGCAGAAAAACCAGTTGAGTTTTTATGTTTTGGTTTGGTTTTGCAGAGGTTAATTTTCTATTGAGAAAGAGCCAGTTTCTGATAAACAACTTCATGAAGACAGAATCTCTTGCTTTACTGCAGCTGTGGCAGCACAAGTAGTCACACCATGAGGAATACAGGTCTGGACCAGGTTCCTCAGGCTTTGATTAAGCATTTGAACCATGATGTAGATTAAACCAAAACTGCAGTCTACAAGAGCAATATTCTTGGATAGGAATTGGAATACCAAAGAAGCCACAAAAAAGACCTTTGAAAGCTACCTTAGTCTGGTTTTCACATGACAGCCACTTGGTTTTAGACTTCAACCAGAAAGCTCTTTTGCTTTGAGGGAATACACTTAGAGCACACTTCTGAACGCTACTACCTCAAAATTAAAAACCACTCAGAATATGTCTTGCATATCTCATAACAGGAATACAAAGCAAATACTAGGATAGGAGAATTTCTCAGTACATAAAACTGATGTCTTTTCTCTCTCAGGGGCATTTTAATTAAAAATAGTTACAGTACTAATGTCCAAGTTCCTGTGCTCATAACTTTTCTTGGAACATCAGGACTTTGAACTCCTTCAATCTAAAATTACAAAGGAACTACTAGATTAAATGGAAGTTGCATAATGAGCCTGAAAGACACTTAAAGTTACATATTTCACAACGTTCTTTTAGAAGTAAATAAATCTTACTTTAAGTTTTAGAACAGTTTCCTCAACTTCTTTGTTACTCATTTTCAAGCTGAAACATTCCTCTGCTCCCAAGTGAAAAGCAGGTATGCAGTTTGATTCTTTACTAAAATTCTGTACATTAATTTCAGATTGGTGTATTAATAGAGCACTAAATAACATTCTTCTCTTCAGACTGCTGACACTTTTTTTTTTTCTTTTTTTCTTTTTTTTAAAGATAACAGCTTTTCTATGTATTTTCATAATGCCAGCACTTGGCAGCTAGGCTAAGTTAGGTTTGAAACACTTTCTAATACAAGATACCTAAAAGATAGTAAATTCATCCTCTAAAAAAACTTATTTCTTGGCTCTAGAGAAAATCTCTGTACAGTTAGTGAACTATTTAAAGTAGAACAACCAGCTTTCTAGGTAGGCAGCAATATTCCCTATTTTACTAAATTTAATGAGTTAAATTTACCGAATATGAGTTAAAATTATGCTCTTCCAACTAGTATAAACTTATTTTCTTTTCTAGTTTGTAACTAGAAATGTAATCATGCACAAAAATTATGCTTCCACTTACAGAGGAAGAAGTGTAATTAAAAGCCAACTCACCCCTAGGTATGCAACCACAATAAAAACTCACTCCATAGTAAAAGGACTTCAGAAAAATTAAATTCTCCAGCAGATTTAGAAATCTCTTTATTAGAACTTATTGGAGTGGAACTAAAGTCTAAGAAGCCACCAAAAAATCCATTTACATCTACTAAGATCTTCAAGCATGTTCTAATGCATAAATTACTATGGCTACTATGCTTGTAGCAGGTTAACATTTGAACTGGCTCCAACCAATGCCAGGTTGTAGTCTGGTGAAAGGAAATTTTATTTCAGATTCAACCCTTCTGGGTGGCAGCTTCACTGCATGAACACACACCAATAAGATATTCCACTGCATCACAACAGGAATAGCCTATTTAGTCTGCCTGTAAAAAAAGACAAGCCCATCTTTCCCCTCCATCACTCACAAGCAGTTAAGTGTCAGGAAGCCCTTTTAACATCTACAGCCTCAAATGCAAAGAAAAGTCTATTTAAGAAACATTTCCATTTCTAAACTGCCTGTATTAAAGACATCTAAATATCCTCTGTGATCCTCTGCTTGACCATGTTTGTACAATCTTTACAATTTTAGATTACATTCAAACTTTAAGTATGTTGTAAAGCTTAATGGAAACGTCTTGAATCTAATTTCTATAAACCTAACAGGAGAGATGACATTTAAAAAACAAGCAAAGGAAGGGACCCATAAAAGCAACAACATAAATAGCAGCCTGGAACAATGGCCCTATTAGGAAATCGTGAAAGAATTTGCTTTAAATTAATACAGAAAACTAAAGGATATAATGTAAAATAATGTAAAATAATGTAAAATAATGACTGGCACACAGCTATTTTTCCTAACACCTAGCTTCCTCTCATACCACAAAGAAAAATGTAGCACCAGCCAGTGAATTTGGAAGAAGAAATTCAAAATTAAATATATAAAGTATAATTAGCTGTAAGTGACCGTTTTACTGAAGACTGCAAAAAAATTAGTTTCTTATGTAGGAGTTAACAAGGGCACCAATGGCTTCTGGCTGTTCCCTAGTAACACACTGCACAACTTTTTTGGTGGTTGTTTTGTCTCTTCTTAATAATCTTCATCTGCTATGTCTATTCCTGATTGCTTTTACACACAACATCTCAGATTAAATGGACCATCTCCAATCACGGCTTTCAACCAAAATTCTTCAAATTGTGGAGTTTGTAGCTTATTCTTAACCATCACTGCTACTGGGATTCTTTATTTAACTTTTGTGCAGGCATGGAAACAGAAATTTTATTTTTAGCTCTGGTAAATGAAAAATATTAACTCGCAGAACATTCCATTCCTCCTGCAATTACATGTTGAAAACGGAAATGAAATGTAAGTCTCAGATCATGTGTTATTGCAGCAGTATTTCATTACTTAAAGAATGAGATTTCAAAAGCTTAGTGATCATTTCTATGCTAAAATCCCCAAATGGTTTGAAAACTTGGATGTGTCACTCCACCTTCAGACCATTAATTTACAGACACTGCACGATTTCCCTTCATATCCTGTTTATGTATTTGAAAGAATAAGAAACATTTTTTGTACAAAACAGTAGTCCTACCAAGAGTTCCAGTATTTCAATCAAGCCGTATTTTCCTAGTGAAATAAGAAGCCCTACAAACAAATTGGTAAACTAAGTCATTTCAAGAACAAATGTCAGAAATGTACTTAAAACCCATTTGTGCCAAGTTTCAAAGCTCTTAAAAAAGGAGAGTTATATTCCTTTTGTCATTTTCTATGGTATCTGAATTTATTTTTAGGCTTTTAAGGGAAGCCTTTTTTAAAATAAATTATAAAAGATCTCCCATGCAAAATCTAAAAGGGCCTACAGAGCAGGTACAATGGAGATTGTATATTTGTATACATACTGTTGATCTTCGTGCACATTTATCCTGCAGCATAATGTTAAAATAAGTAATAACTGAAGAGATTTGAAAAAAAAATTACAAAATCAAAATTATAAAAATCAAGAGTTTTAATATGTTGTCTATCACTTTTTAACAGTGTCCAGTAAAAAAGTTTAAAAAACTCAAATACAGAAAGTTTAAGGTATTTTAAATTCTCACATTTCATAAGTAAAAATATAAAATGCTTTAATACACTTTTATTAAATTATTTTAAATATATAAATAAGAAAAATATAGGCAGCCTTACTATTTCAAACAAAATCTTACTTCTTCATTAATAAGAGGTCTCATGATTACACAATGCACAACTGCTAAAAATTATTATATCCAGTTAGATCACAAACCAAACACCTGAACAAAAAAGCAAGCACAAAAAAAGGAGAATCAAATCTTACCCATTTTTGAAATATAAAACATGTGCTCTTTGAAGTCCTGTTTCCAGGAAAAAACCAAGTTCCTGTTCATGTGCAGTGGGCCCTGGCTTAGGGCTTCTGTTTTGTATGTTGGCATTAATTGCCTAAAACAACAAAACAAAACACAAAAACAAACAAACAAAATAGGAAAAAAAATTGTTTAAAAAAATATCAAGCTTTGATGATTTCTACATAGAAGATAATACCTTATATGGGAGAAATATTTTTCACTCGTAGGCAGTGGCTAGTAGAGTATGTCTATCCTTACCTCCATTCCCACACAAATACAACTTTTTTGATGTTGGCTATACCCCTAAAGGCAATTCCTTCACCAAGCAGATATGCCACTAAGAAAAAGTTTATAATACTTTTTCAGATATTTTTGTGTGTGTGTGTAGAATGGTATGCAAAAGAGAAGTATACAACCAACCATATTTGCAACCTTATTCAGTAGCAGGTGGTGATGGTATTCAAAATCTAATACCATAAAAGGTTAGAAAAGACTGCTGCAGAAAGCAGTAAGATGATTAAAAGTGATCTCCAGGGTGATTTCCAAGAAACTATTTAGAAATAACTGTATGTGTATTACAGCAACATTAAAAATGCTCTCTCAAAATGAAAAGCTATCAGCTCATATTTGTTTTCATATTCCCTGCTCGTAGCCTACTAGCCACTAAATGATAATAACAAAACAAACAAAAAACCCAAAGCAAAAAAACCCTCAGAAAACATAAATGTGTATTAATTTAAAAAACAGCATAAACTACTTTTCTTTCCACTATCACATCAAAGTTTTCTTTCCCGTTAGTTTTGCATGTGTGACCCTCACAGTCTCTAATAACCCCGTCAAGGACAACTCCCAATGACTGGCATGAGGCTTGTAAGCAATAGGTCTGAAAAAGAGGCTCAGGTTGATACTACCAGCTTTCTTCATTCTAATAGTATCCACAAGCCAAAGAATGGAGCCCCAGGTCCATTCTGTTTTGTCCAGACATATCTCAATGTCTAAATATGATGCAGTAGTGTCTAACACCTAGAAACAAAGGGAACCACAAATTTTCTTCTCTGAAAAGCTAGTAAGTATATACATCCACTTCACATATTCTGACATGTATATTTGAAAGACACTATAATCCCCTGTTCATAAATGTTACCATAGGGTAAAGATGCCACAGATTGGCATCTTGAATATACACAGCTGTTCAGAGGAGCTCTGTCAATTACTAGCACTATTTTCTAAGAGGTCAGAATGAGAGAACAGTCAGAAGAACAACTATTAGATATCTATTAAAGCACACTAGTTTATTGTCCAGTGTGTACTGAAGTCCTAAGAAAACAAATATTAGACATCTTTTCAGCTGAGTTACCAAATGTTGGTAACACCACATCAATGAAAGATGAGCCACGCCATTCTTCAATTAAGTAAATTATCCCAGCTTACCCTTTCTATCTCCTGAAGGTACAGGAGAGCAATATCCCCAGATTTCTCATAGCATGTAACAATTTCTTGCTCACGGTCCACATGGAGGTTGCTAGCCGAAGAAGAAATTGGCAACTTCTCAAGACACAGACCTGGGAAAAAAAAAACAAACAATAAAAAATTCAAATGAAGATTTAAAAATTAATGTAATATCATTATGACCTAAAAAATAGTCCAGACTAAGCCCCTTTGATCAGGAGAAGAAACAAAGAAAAAAATAAAACTATCAAAATCTTATGAAGGTATGGCCCTCCAATGCAAACACTAACAAATACATAAATAACAATGACTCCTCCTTAATAATTATAAAATCAGAAGCAGCACTTTTGAAAGCAATTTTTTAAATGACAATCTACTATAGCGCCTATTGTCTTCCTGAATTACTGAATACATGTTCACTTTTCCAGAGTGATCATAGAAACTAAGGCAGTGTGAGGAAAGACACTCAGGGTAATACTAAACTTAGTAACTGTGCATGGCAGAAGCACCTCTAAAAACAAAGACATTCAAAAAAAAGGGGGGGGGAGCTTAGGAAGCATAATTTTTGTACTTAAACTTAGTAAAAGACACCTCGAT
Source organism: Chaetura pelagica (assembly GCF_000747805.2). Taxonomy (NCBI): domain Eukaryota; kingdom Metazoa; phylum Chordata; class Aves; order Apodiformes; family Apodidae; genus Chaetura; species Chaetura pelagica. The sequence goes on from NW_009954241.1 coordinate 1,876,359, forward strand.
CTCATCAAGGCACAGAAGTCTTTTCCCTTTTCCTCTCAGGACTTAATGCAGCAAAAACATTATCTGGTGCTTTGGGGAAAAAAACCCAAAACAACAAAAAACCAGCAACAAATAAAAAAAACAACAAAAAGCATTTGCTTGTCTCAAAAACTCAACAACTCATACTAATCAATGCTATTTCCTACACAAGCCACTTCTACTGCTGTTTTCAAGACAATTAAAGAAAACAGGCAGAAAGCACATCAAGACTAATCCATCTATCTGACCCAGGAATTGACCAACCCCAGACACTTGTCTGACCTGTTCTTAAAAGCCTCTGACAACAGAGGCTTGGACTTTCTATGCAATTTATTGTAGAGTTCAACTTTTATCACAATCAGTATTTATTCCTACTGTCCAGATCCTGCTCCTTAGATTAATCATTCCTAGTCTTCTTCACATTATTCCTTTCTCAGATTATTCCCTTCTCTAAAAACATTTTTTTAATGCTCATCTAGAGAAAAAGAGAGACATGGTTGCGACAAAGAATGTCAATTCTCACCTACTTCTCTTTTCATGCTTACTTGACAGCTAATCATTTTTATCTCCTCTGGACACTCTCCAGCTGGTTACCTCTATCTTGACTCACTGTGCTAAAACTGGCTATGAAGCTCCACTTGAGCCTCAATAGCACAGAACAGAGAAGATTAAATATATCCTGTTTTGTTATAGGATACTTAAAAAAACCAAAACAAACAAAGACAACAAACACCAACAAACAAAGCAGCAGAACTTTAGTGCCTTCCTTAACATATTAGTAAAATATTGTCTCCTGCTTATGACCTGCAGCAGATCATATTCTGCAAGCCAACTGTCTCATCAGCTAGGTTAGTAGGGTTAGATTAAAGGTTGGACTGGATAATCTTACAGGTCTTTTCCAACGTGAACGATTCTATGAACAGTTACCCTATGTCCTATTTATTTGAATAATTTTTGTATTTGAAGGGTGGCACTTTACACATGTTCTTAATAAATTTATTTCATGTCATTCTTTCAGCTTGTCAGCAGTAAGTGCTGATCCTAAAATGCCTTCAATTGTTCCACATTAACATGATTCACAATTCAAAACACCATATTATCAAATCATCACCCAAGGGTTTGAGAATCCATCGGTGGGGAAATAAAAAATAAAACCACCAACAAAACACAGTTATATACTGGGAAGATGTCTGTAGAATGCCAGGTACAAAACCCCACTTTGGAGAATATTTTATCAAAGGATTTTTGTCTCTCAACACTGTAAGGTGGGGACAGTATGTTCCATTTTAACTACTAGAGTTTTCTTACTAAAACAACCTGGGAAGACACAGCCATGAAATCTAGAGTTTATTTACTGATAAACTCAAAACTATGCAATATCTGTGACCTCCAGATTATTTCAAAACACCTATTAAGTTTCCATATCTTTCTGCAGAAGTGTAACTCTTCTGTATTAAAAAAAATAAAATAAAAAAATCAAGACTTAAGGCTTGAGAGGATGCCTTAAGTCCGTATCAGAGTTGCTGGCCACCTTTACTCTCCCAATCCACCCTTTTATCAGTATAAACAACATATATCCTACAGTTGCTAGCTATATATACAGTTCAGACAAAATCTTTACTCTAGTATTAACTGCTCTGCTAAAGACAAAATAACATTCAATATACCTTCCAGAAACGTACACATTCCTAAAGTGAAGCAAACACACAAGTAGCCGAACCTGAGTACAGACTCTGGACTTTTACAACGTGTTATGGTTTTCACCTAACACATCTCAAAAAATTAACTATATGTGAAAATAGCCTAGAGTAGCCTGGGCTAATCTGCTTGCTTTCAGTATTTCAATAATAGTCAGCAAAAAAACCTCTTGGCTATTTGCTCTAAGTCATAGACCCAAAGCAGCAAGATTAAACTATAGAAAAAGGTCAGTTACCCTGCTACTGGAGTAGGTTTGAACTAATTTTCTGATATCTAAATGTAAGGTTGATGCTGGATAGAAAGTCTGAAGCATCCTATTCAAACACCTTCCAACTCAGACTACTTAGAGTTTACCACAAAATACAATAAACGAACTGCGATTTAAAAGTCATGACCGAAACCACCAGACAGTTGGTAAGTGAATCACTCCTCCCCACCCCTTCTCTGCCATGACATGAACAGGCAGTGCCCCACAGTAATCCTCCACTACCTGAAACGTATTACTCAACTGACTATTTGTAGAGTTGACTTGGATTTATTTCTATTTTCATACTTTATGGCCCCTACTATACCTTTTTAATAAGAAAAATTTTCTGTAAGAACATCCTCCCATTTTAGCTGAGAATTTCCTTTTGAGACATGAAAGCCCCTCAGTGCTCAGACAGAAACTTTTAAGTAATGCAGGAAGGAACTACAAAATTTTAAGTATTTGACAAAGTATACAATACTACTTCTTAGGGTAATTTTATTATGCAACTAGTATTCACTGTATTTTTCCCAGTATGTTTATTACAACCAGGGAAACTATATTTTAAGTACGCAATGCTTTGGAGCAGGAAGTTCATTTGGAGAACTATCCTGAAATGACTACTTAACAGGATGGTTTGGACACTTTATTTGTTTTGACAACAAATGGAATAATTACAATTCAACACTGCATTAAAAATTAAAACATATCAACTAGAAGAAAAACTCTATGGTTTTACTGTGTTTTATTATGGTTTCAGTAAGAGGTTAAAATCAGAGTTCCTCCAGACTACTCATTTCATTTTCTTCTTAAACACATATGAAATTTAAGAAGCAATGTATTAATTACATGCAAGTATTACTTAATTTTATTTGGATACTAATAGCAACATAGCAGTAACAACTACATAACATACTGCCCACTTCATAAAAATACTGAGATATAATAAACAGTTACATTAAAATGATTGCTCTATTAGGCTCTTGAAAAAAGAACAAGCAAGTGGCAACACACAGAATTGAGAAACACATGAATTTCAGAAAAGTACATATTGCCCTAAGCTATCTGCTGAAGACTTCTGCATATATTCAGGCAGGTAGTTCTGTTTGTGCTGAT
>NW_009954241.1:1879457-1881233 GCF_000747805.2 Chaetura pelagica
AGCAGGAATCTGTGCTATTTTCCATCAAAAGGGCAGGAATTTATTTAACTGTTTATAAACTTTTTTGAGATATTTCAAAAAGAGGTACATGTTGCTGCTAAAAAACATTAATTAATTTATTGTAAAGGTCACAGCTATTGGTTTGTTTAACTTTTCTTGGTGAATTTGTTTTACTTTGCATAAAATAGTATCACACCAATTGGTAACATAAATTGATTTTTATACTCATGGCTTTTAAGTTTAAGCCCTTTCAGTCAAAATCACCTTCAAGTAAAAGCTTCCAACAAACTGGGTCAGTGTTATTTTGTGAAGACACTTATCTCATACATATCTAGTCCTGATATCAAGCAAGATGACTCCTAAGGAAAAGAAAGTGAGAAGCAGTGAAACGAATACGAGTTCATACTAGTTAAGCTTACTTGTTTTGCAAATTAACTCTAATATTGCTTGCCAAAAGAGCAACAAACAGTACTTGGACAAGTAAAAAGTAGGTGTGATACTTAAATTACATTATACCTTGCAAAGGTTTTCATTAAATCTTAAAAAACTTTATAAATTCTGAAAGTAAATAGTACATAGTTTTCTCACTTATTCCAAGTGACATTCTTGTGTCTATGGTCTCAAATTCGTGGCCAGGGTTATGCCAAGTAAACTATTTCATTTTTACAAATATGAGAGCAGACCAGTCCTACCACCACATACATACACACTGACCACTATCCAAAACAGATAACTGGTCACTAAAAACAAGTAACAAAATAACAATTTTTAAGAAGTACCCATGCAATAGATTTGCTTTTTCTTAGAAACTCAACTGTCTTTATGTTAAGGACAATGACAGTAATTAACTTTCAATTGCAAATCACACCCAAAAAAAGCAACAAACCCCCCCCAAAATTTTTAAGTTCTGTAGGAAAATCAGTTAGCAAACTATCACTTAATTATGCAGAGTAAACAAAAAATTAATCTAAGGTCAAAAGATAATCCACAGCAAATCTCAAATCTTTACCAAGTACTCCTACCACCCAGAATACTATTGAGACCACTAAAACAAACCCAAAAACACAAGGCTGAGAAAAAACTGCATTGTATATGTGAAGATTTTCCAAGATGCCAGATACACCTTGTCTGTGTAAGTGCCACCAAATTTTAGAGACCACAAATAATAACGGATCTCATTACTTATCTACTGTTTTCAGCAGTCAAGCCATAGGAAAAAGGAAAAACAGTGGAAGACTATTTCACACTTAAGTAAATAAACATGCTTTTGCAAGAGGAAGAGTCATATCCACTGGCAAATATTTCTGGGTTTGCTTCCTGTTTTCCTTAATGGACACATAAAATCCATGTCTGTTTTAGTATACAGCACTTACTCTTTCCTATACGAAAGGCAAAGCAACACCAGTTAAGTGTCCCAAATGCTGTAAACAAAACCAACCCCTTTTATCTCCTTTTAAAGAAATTTTATATTTAGCTTATATATTTAGAATAAACAACTATATAAACTATGGCAAACATTCACTAGTCATTTTAAAAGAGGAACTGAAATAACGTTGAGTTACTGCTAACAAGGAACACCCACAGTTTATTTCTGAACTTAAAACGAACACTGCTTATCTCACTGAAGGGAAGGACTTATTTCTAGAAGTCTTCGACAAAAGATTGTGACTCGCTTACTGAGGCATTTTTTAGAAAAGCAATGTACGAGTTTTTTTAGCCTGTTCAATTCTCCACTTGTTTTTGTAAAGTCATTATTCCAAAGGAAATATAATAGGG
>NW_009954241.1:1881339-1904923 GCF_000747805.2 Chaetura pelagica
AGGGAAAGATACTTATAATAAATTACTTCTCACTTTCACAGTTAGTGCAGAAACACCATCTTAGTAGGAATAGCTTATTTCTTTAGACAATATAAGTAAATGCCAACAATTTATTTCTCTGATTTTTCAAGTACCTTGTATCACTCATTCCCCTCATGCCAAGGCACCTAGGAAAAAAGTCTCCAGCAATGGTCAGGATACTAGTTTCATATCCAATTAGCTTTCCAGAAAATATATCAGAGAGAAGGTCAATACCCTCTTTTCTCGGCATACTTAAATTTAAGGGAAGCTGCTCCAGTTATCAACTCTTTTAAACACAGTTTGCTTACAGATAATTAAATTTATTCTAGATTAAAATCAGAGTCACATAAACAAAACTTTCCACAGCTGAAGACAACATTTTATAATGTATGCTAATACATTATGAAATTATTGCACGTTATTTCTTTAGTGTGGCTTTACTAATGCCATAGTTACGCTGGTGCTTCAAAGTATCTTCAAGTTTGTCAAAGTTAAAAAGGAAAAAACAACCTACCAAACAGGAACACTCATCTGTTCTCTGAAGTGAACACCTACTTATTAATCCAGGCAATAAAATCATAACAATATTTGGGGATTTCTTGTAATATAATCTGAGATAACTGTTGTGAAATGTCTTGTCAGACTTTTCCCCTAAATGTAACACCATTCAAATTTCTGCATTTTCTTAAAAGCACAAAGTATACTTTTATAATACTTTTAAACAGAAGAGATAAGTATTTTCAAAGATGTGTTTGTTTCGTACAAACCACGTACGGTGTGCCAGGCAATTCTTGCTTTTACGGTACAGCCCTTTGACATCAAAGAAACTTCTGGAAAGGCTGAAAAAGTTCAAACTAAAGATAAGAGCGAGGAAAAGTACTGATAATTTTTGTAGATCTTGGATCGAGTGAATCTCTGATGAACACTCCCCATTGCCCACCAGTATACGGAGTGGTCGTCAAGGAAGCTGTTCACTTAGGAGAAAGAAGGTGACTCAACTACAGAATTTGTACTGAATTGTTTTGCTGCATATTGTCAGGATTGCTTCTACAAGCACCTCTGAGGAAAAAAAAAAAAAGACCAGGCTCCGCTGACACACTGGTTCTTCCCTTGACATCAGAAAAAAAGGCCAGAATAACTAATTTTCATTTTGGCTCCACTTTTCCTCCATATCCTGACCCTGCCAAAGGCAAGATACTGAAGATATTCTAAAGATTCAGAAGAAACTAAGAACAAGAAAAACGTACCACCAAAATACACAAGTCCTAAAGAAGCCTATTTTAATAAGAAGAAAACTACTTTCATTCAGTGTTTGGAGCAGCACTGAGGAGAGAAGGCCAGACCCCTGGGTTCCTCCCAGTTCCTGCTCCAGAAGGGTAGAAGTCATAAAAGTAGACTGGAGAAAGACAAGCTTTAACAGACAAAGTTTGAAGTACCTATGGCACACGATTCCTAGCTGTGGTCTGCAAACTGCTTGCTGACAGGCTGTAATGTTTGCACAGCAATATAGGAGGAGAGAACTTAAGTTGAGTTCGTGACCCATTGCTTAATGAGGCTAGAGATCCCTGGCATAATTACCAAAACAGCTTTCATTTAGCATTCTTCCATGAATTGCTGCTTGGTGTCTGCTGACACAGGCTAGCAGTGCACAAGATCACATTACAATTGTACATAATTAAAGTTAAGTGGCAGCATCTTTTGCTAACTTCAGGGTAGCAATTCGCATACAACTGACAATTCCACTGAACCTAATGAGTATTTCTATGTTTCTGTAAATAGAACTAATTAATAGCCAATCATTTAACTTGGTAAATGCAACATTAAATTTGAATATGGGTCAGCAGCAGTAAAGAGACTCTCACCTTTCTCAACATAATCTAAATATAAATACAGTTACTTAAACAGTCAATATGAGACATCAAACAGCCTGCAACAAAAAGGCTACAATCCTGCAATATCACAGTCTAATTTACAAATTATTTCCCTCACATACCTAATAATTTTGTACTTTAATACAACACAACCATTTTGACAGATACCTGGAGTAGGCTACTAATCTACACACTATAGTAAATACAAACACAATTTCTTAACTAAAAGTACATTTACAAAGTTGCAGATTAAGAAATATCAGACCTCCAAATTGCTATGTTCATCTATTTGTAGAAAGCATTTGTAGAAAGTTTCACTAATACGTAATTATAAATTCAGTTTCCAGTTATGTCTCTTGACTTATGCAGCAGTATCAGAATCATGCTAACTATTATTTCAATAAGCTTACTTACTAGTTAAATATATACTTGTTATTTCAGAGTAACTGAAAATTGCACATCTCCCAAACTAACACCTCAATATTCCACACTGCATGCATCTCCTCTTTGCTTCCATAAGCAAACAAAAATTGTTTAGAAACAAAGGAGGTGTTTCTTTGCATGGTATTTCAATAATGCCTATGTGTGCTTTCCAGTATATTACTTCATTCATATACTGCTGAAAACTTGCAGAAACTTAATTGTCCTGTTCCCAGAAGCCATATGCCTAGGAGAATATTAGCTTCAGACACCATTAAAATATTCTAAATATATGCTTCTGTATGGTAACAGCACATACAGAATTTTTTCTGGGTAGTCTTGTAAAAGAAGGGAGTAGGAAAAGTTGGAGCTAGCTACATAAGGCTCATGTGAAAAAGGAAAAAATAAGAGTGAGACATATAGTCTTTAATTACTTCTTTATGAATTCATACTTGCCTTATTTCAGCTCTTCATAACTTAAGATTTCTTCAGTCTCTGAATTGAGCATTGCAAATTAAACTGATCTACTGAAGAAAGTAAAGAAACAGATGCTAAAGAGACAAAATTAACCTATTATAACAAGAGAACCTACTCTACTTATCAGAAGGTAGGCATTCCTAAACAGATAGTTCAATATAAAGTATGTAATACAGACATACATGTGCAAAACCCCTCTACACTTTACTGCTAGCTGAGATTTGCCACTACAACTTCAAGACTGTTCTTCCCTCCTCCTCCCTCTGCCCAGGCTCACTTTGGAGCTCAAGCATCCCACTCAGTCTATCACCTCTGAGGTTACAGAATGAAACTTCGGAGTGAGAAGGTAAGCACTTCCAGGCAGTCTCACTTTAACTAAGGGGAAAAAAATTAAGACAAGTAAAAAATACCATTAGTTTTCTGCCCTGTGCCTTTGTCAGAAATAAGCACATCAGTATCTGAGCACTGCACAATAACATCCAAGACTTCAAACCCGCTGCAACTGGATTTGCCCCAAATGGGATCAAAATGGGGCAACTAAAACCAGTAGCTTTGACTGCCTTTGCACAGGTTGCTGGGCTGATGTTTGCAGACAGGCAGCACAGTCCCTCCTTGCCTAACAACATGGTGCTATGTTCACGACTGCCAATGAAACAAAATTTAAATCCTCACAAGAGTTTTATCTTTATATAATCAGGTTATCCTTGAACTTGCAAGCAGAAACACAAATCCTAGTGAAGCACAAAATCCCTGTAAGAATAACAGGTAGTTAGGCAATACCAACAACCTCAATCCCCTCTGAAGAGACTCCGAATTCAGACTGAGAAGTTTTATAGTCCACTCTTACAAGGAGAAAGAAGACATTCCAGGGGCAGGGGGGAAGAGAGTGAGAATTAACTGTACACTGTTGGGTAGACACATATGCTATTTAGCTGTCAGTTATTATAAACTTAATTAGACTTTGAACATGAACAGAACAACAACAGAACGCAAATACTTAGGTCAGTGTGCTCTGACAAACTGGTAGCCAGCCACCCAGTAGAAGTGACCAAACTAATAAAGTCTTATCAAGGTTAGATCAGGCATGATATGATAGATTTCAATGTTTAAGCACAAAACTTGAAATCAGAAGCAAAAAATCTCAACCATGTCTAGGCAGAGGACATCCCAGGTTAGAAAATATACATATTTTACTGTTTTCTAGTAAATTATTTTCACATTTAGTAAAATTAAACACATTAATAGTTTCTTAAAAATTCAATGTCTTTATGTTTCAACTGTTATATATCCTTACTAGGTCAAATAAAACAGACCTAGAAGAGTTGAGTTCCAGGAAAGACTGAATTAAATTACTGGGATTCCTTGGAGATGTAAGCAAATTTAGGCATTCAAAGTTGATGAAGTCCAAAACTGCATTTTCATGGAAAGAACATGAAAAATTCAACAGATATCCTCTTAGATTTAAAAAACAAAACCCAAACAGAAACCACAATTAAAAACCAGGTGGAGGTCTACCCATACCAGACATTGCCAAAAGCCCACACAGATGCTGTATAAGAAAAGTAGGCAGATTTACGTCATCCAGAAGAGCTCCCTATGTCTTCCCTTCCCACTTTCATCTAAATATTGCCCAGAATTAGGAATCATCCTTTTGCCCCTGCCAGTAGTTAGTTCTCATGTTCCTTGACATCTCTACAGAGAATGGTTCATGCCATCTAACGTTTACTAGAGGACTGCGTTGGTGCAAAACAGTCACTCTCTTCCAAGACTAATGTTAGAAATAACCTTCAACTAGATTTCAGTGCATGCTTTTGAAGTTTCTCATAAAATATGTTTGCAGACTTTGACGCTCCTGTTGCCACGAGCAAAAGTACATCTGCACACCCAAGCTTAAACACAGGAGACCAGAGCAAACATTTAGATACCCTACACTGTAACACACCTAGGTCACACAAACTGCCACTTTCCTCAACACACTGACCCAGCTTATGGTCTATTCATGAGTTTTCTAAACTGAAGTGGCACTGCCACCTTAAGACGCAAAGCCAGCATTACAGTTTTCACTATAATAGACTAGCAAAAAAATGTATTTTTAAAATTAACTTCACTTTCTGAATTTTTTAAAACAAGCTACTCAGGTAAGAAAAATTCAACAATTGTGCAAGAAATGCACTGCTTTAAGTAATTTTAGTATTTATCTTAATTAAGTAATTATTTAGTTAAGCAATTTATCACAGGTTGAGTATTTTAACACTCAGTAAAAAGCATTACAGTGAAGCCCAGTTTCTCAGTTCTGTCCAAAGCAACTGCAAAACTGCACTACTTTCATAACTCTTAACTTTCAGCAATTGTGATAATACCTTAGTAACTAGCAACAGTTATAGCAACATTTACATACAGAAGAACACATCAAAAAAAGTGGTGGGGTGACAGCACAGAATATTAATTTAGGTAAAAGTTCTGTCAACCTAGCACAAACTCTGAATAATAAAAAGAAGCCAAGCCATCCTTTTATTTATTTACAAATCTGGTACTCCACTGCTGTGTTGATGATCTGCACACCAAAGTATTATTTAATTACAAATTATTTTTTTAAAAACTATTTCTATGTTATTACTCTGGAAAGAGCAACTTTACCTTTAGTAGAAAATGCTTCAGCAATCATCCGTAGCCTGTATGGTGGCACTGCAGCCAGCTGCAAGTCATCAACTCCCACTCTGGCATACGTGTTCAGAGCTTCTTTGTAATCACCTTCCACATAGTTTAACTTGGCCATAATTAGGTTAGCTTCTTGTAGGAATTCTGGCTGGAAGAAAGAGGCACAAGCGCAGTTGAAAATAACATGCTATCAAAAATGAGTAATAAATGTTCTGCAGTCTGGATACTCAATTTGCACAATTTCAAAGCAGAAGCAGAAGAAATGTCTTGAAAAAAAGGATTCATAGAAGAACGAAGAAAGGAAGACAAATTAATACTCCCACAAATCACATGAAAGAAAACATTACAGATGACTGTAAAACAGTGTCCTTTTGATCTCTCAAGAGCTGGACACTGAGTATAGAAAAAATAAGTTCATGTAGTAGCTGCAACAGTTAAGTAAAAGAAGGGTCAGAATTGCTAAGAACATCAAAAGTTTATGACAGAAAATGCTCTCAAGTATTAAGCTCTCCTTCTGCACCTGCAAACACAACTTAAGGAACCTCTCCTGAATACTTAAGAGACTGCTACCAAAATTTGTTTTTATTTTGTGTTTTTTATCACTTCAGTTTAATGTACTAGAGAGAATCACACAGTCATATACTCCAAGAGAAACTTCCACTAAACAGGTTGTAAGTTCACTTAAGCATCCCAGAAGTCAGTGACAATTTTCTTATTCTTTAAATAAAAAAAGATTTGAGAAATTTATCTGAATAAAAATCCATGTAGAAACAAAGAGACATGAAATAGCATACTTATCATGACATTCTGGGACTAGCAATGATAATAAAACACCACAGAAGCACTTTTAACCTTTTCCTCCATGATCAGCAGAATACTCCACTCAATTTCAGTTTTATGTATAATTCTTACCCAGACTGACTTACATACCTTTAGGTTTCCCCTATCAAGTGCTGCTGTGAGATGTTTCCTGACCTCAGTCAGCTTTGGCTTGTGAACCCGTGGACTACTACTTTGTTTAAGAACATTTTCCTTCAAAAATTGCTCCAGTTTGGACTCCCCAAGAAGAAGTTCTGCCATGTCATCTGCAAATAAAACCAAACATGAAATATTAGAAATACTTTTATTTTGTTAACCTTTCAGTTAATTCAGCCTGAATTTGAAATGCAAAATAGCCAAACAAACACAGTGTCAAGTATTCAGATTTAACACAAGTCACGTGGTACTACGGTTTACTTCCATTTATCTTTTTCCTGCCTGGTTCATTGTAGAATCAAGTCTCTTCTGTTCTAAGTGATGACAAATCAGTACGTTACCCTGAAGCCAGTATTCTCCCCTTCCTCCTTAAAAAGCAGCACTTGTTTAAAAAGCCTCTTGCAGCTTTCTGAATGTGACGAGATACTGATACTAACATTCTTTTTAAAATTGTGTTTCATAAAATGCCTATTACAGTTTTTTTAATATGAATACTAAGATACATTGGATTATTTTATGTGAATAATTTTAATTTACATGTTCCTCATGATGACTTTGATCACCATCTGCATTTTGGCTGTAAGAATGTAGATATCACCCTGATGTTTTTAAGGTTCCAGCCATCTGAAGTCTTCAGTATGCAAGTCCATTTATCATCAAGTTCTCCTGCTTTAGGACGCATAACACCACTTCTCAGACATTAAGGTAGAACATAATACCAGGAGGCCCAGTAAGGCTGCAACTAGCACATTTGCTGAAGTTCAAGAAACTTGTCATCCTCTACCTTGCCCTTATCCAGGACTTACTTTACTGAAACATGTTGAGTAGTTCCTCTAGTGAAAGGAGAACTGTAAAGTCATCACTACCTGGGACTTGAAATTACCAGAAATTACTTGAAATTATCACATCTTGAAAAAAAAAAAAAAAAAAAGTCAGAGTAATTAAAATTTTAACTAGAATAAATAAAATAAACTTTAAAAAGGAGAAAGGCAAAAAGCTAACAGTCAGAAAAGTAGACACAACCCTGTAACTTTCAGCACATAGTCCTTAGAGGTTATAGAAAGGGACAGAAAGACCAGGACATGTGTAATTCAGTTTTACTTTAGAGGAAATGCTTTCCCTCAGGACGTATAAACACATCACCATTATTCATCGTAATCTAGACATTTTTTTGTTCTCAACTACCATTCACTCACATTTCACTGTTTATACACGATAAAAGAGCCAGCCACGCCACAGACAGAGCCTGGTTACCAGCCTGCTTAATTTTCTGGCTTTCAGATAATATTCATCAAATTCATCAGTCCCAAATTAGCAGTAACAGTTCCATTCTCTTGCCCACCAAAGCTGCTTCTGATACTTCAACTATGCTCATCTCCAGAGCAGACAACATCACATAATCTGCAGCAGCACTTTCTACATGTGCTTTATTCTTTTAAGAGCACGTTTTATGCCTGTTCATGTGTGTTTCATTTTGTTTAAACTGTTGCGCCTTCTGCTCAATTCAGCCTTGCTATAACAAGGCACTCTGGATACAGCTTTGATAGATGTGCCCTGGTTTGAGCCAGGATAGAAGTAACTTCCTTTTTGTGATTCTACTTTTCATTTAAGTCTCTTCTAACTAGCTGCAGTTGCTGAAATTAACAGCATGTTTTTCAGTCAGTGTCTGCCTCTTGTTTATAGTTACAGTGAGAGGATGGTATGTAAAACCAAAGCCACTGCTTGGTTCTGAAAAACATCTTATGCTCCACAACCAGAAGAGAGTAAGGGGCCACACCTGAGACCCTCCTTTGGGGACAAGCAGACCAGACAGGGGACCAAAGTTAACCAAATTAAGTATCCCATACCATACACATCATACTGGATATAAATTTGAGGGATCATGAGGGGGCTCGCCCCCTTCATCCATGGCCAGCATTCTGGGAGGACTCTGTCCGTTTATCTGCCTTTATCCCAATCCCCATGTTCCTTCACCCCAGAGTTCCTGCATCCCAGCTCCCGTCTGCCACTGACTCCAGAAGTCAAGTCTGGGACTTTTCCAGGGCCTGCCCTACAGCCTTGGTGGTAACATGGGCTTTACTGGGTTAGGGGAAGAGCACAATAGTGCTTTTGTGTATATTTGTATATAATTCATTACTTTCCTTCTCATCACTACTGTCTTATTAAAGCTGTGTAGTTTTAGTTTCCAACTGTAAGAGTCTCTCTGCCTTATTCCCTCCCTTTTCCCTTTAAGGGGAGGAAGGGGAGTTAACATCTGTCTTTCACTGAATTCCCGACCCAGTGTTAAACTATGACAACATGCTAGCCAAAAATGTTGGTTCCTTGAAGGATAAGGGAAAGCAAAAACGAAGTATCTCCCTGGTGCACCACTAGAGACATTTGAAAAAAAGATGACGCCCCATGTCTTTCAAATGTGCATTAAAGCATACAAGTCCCAGTTAAAAGAAAAAAAAAAATTACTAGTATTCCATAATACAGTTACAGTATAGCAATAAAATCTCATTACTCAACAAATCACCAATTTAAAAAAAAATAGTTTCATTTACCTACTCAATGTTCATATGGCAAATGGCACGGTTTGACTTGCATCAGTAAGTACATCATACAACTTGCACATCTCTTAACAAAGAAGTTGGTCAGTTTATGAAGTCTGACTGCACTGTTTTTATCTCAAACATCTGATGTATAATTTAACAAAACAAAAAAGTTCAGCCTAAATTGTGACAAATAGACTCAAAGTCTGTACACTATAGCATATTCTAGATTCAGGTTAGGGTATACTGCATTGAGGGCTATCTAATTTCCTTGCACACTGGAAATGCAATGCCTCTGAGGAAACCCAGAATCGGAAGGTTCTACCGCAAATAAGAATAATTTTGGTAATGCACAAGAAACCCATTGTTAGCTGCAGCAGGAAACAAGTGATTTAGCATTTGGTCTATCAGAACAGAGCACATTCATGACTTAATACGGTCTGCAGAGTCTTACTGTGTTTAGAAAACAAGGAGGGGAAAAATAGCTTTACTAAAGCATGAGTTTTACATTATATCAGCAGAAAGCAGGGAAAGGGGGAGTACAAGCGCTCAGCATAAGCACATGGAAGCCCAACACCAGGCTTTCAAAACCTTTGTCCATAGCCTCCATTGCTCTACCATCTCGCAGTTCCAGCAGCCACCAGCTCTGACTGCCATGGTCACCTGCACTTCCCTAGGAAAGGGCTCAAGCCACAGATCCCAGACTGCCTCCCATCCCTAGCCACAGACTGGGCCTCCAACAGCCTCAAAGCCTGCATGAAGATGGGGTTGAGGTTGACCAAAGGTGAACACCTATGCTTCTCCCTCTGACAAAGAGCAAGAGAGCCAGCTAGGAACATCCTCTTTTGCTGCATCCAGCTCATTGTCCTTGACCACACTACTCACGTGTAATTTGCACAAATGCCATTTTTAATTTCAAAGGTTCTCAAAACTCCCATCATTTTAAGTTTCTGACAAAATAGCAGTACATTCACAATCTTATCAGTATAATTCAGGAATTTTAAAAGCAATTTAAAGTAATTTTTCTACATTTTCATTGAAGCCTGTTCAGCAAGCCTGAAAAATAAAAGGTATTTCAATGTAGTAAGTGACAAAAAATAAATTAAAAACATACTGCAACATTAGGGCAGGCAACTCAGGATTATACCCAGCTTTGCAACTGTTCCATCTCTATGGAAATCAAAGAGTGTAAACTGTGAGCACAGAAGACAGTTTTGTTTACAGCAGTGCAGGGCAGGATAGCCTTTGGTGTAAGGACTTTAACATGTGCTGTGTGAAAGGGTATCAGAGATCTGAGGCCCACTCCAAACTTACAAAACTATGCAGCAGAACATGTTCACAGCATGTAGTTATTTGCTTTGCAAAGAACAGGCCACTGAGGGGTCCTTCCACCACTGCATTTTACAAATAATATACAGAAGACTCCAGAGAGTATTCTAAGTACACAATTTTTGTTTATGAGCCTCTTTCAAAATGTGATTTAAAAAAAGGAGTGGGCCTTGAAAATAATACTGGAGGTCAGCACAGTAGCGTCCTACTTGGGAGAAGGACAATGAAGATTAATTTTGCTAATTGTACTTTTAAAGATACGTGGTAACTCAAAATCAGGTAAAAAATACATCAAGCTCTTCACTCTTGAGTTTTAAGGGATATGCAAGTAGATACTTTCTCCCTGATCTGTACTCATCAAAGCCAAAGTATTTAATTTAACAAGCAACATTCCTCTTTTCTTTTATTCAGTTTAACATTTCACTAAGCAAACTTAATTTCCAAAGAAGGACAAGGAAACACAAATGTCGAACACAGAGTTTCATTTGGACTCCTTGCTAAAACCAATGCTTTGGTTTGGGAGCTGAGGCTGTTTGAGGCTGGTTTGAGGCTGTCTGCAATGAAAAGAGCGGGGTCTGTCATTGATGTTCTTCAACACTTCAATCAGCAGAACTTCAAACACAACAAAGAAGAAAGTATCACACATGGCTTTCCTCTCATATGCAGTCCTTTAAGTAGGTCTCAAAAATTCTTCTGGCACACACTCCTGTAACAAGCATTTCTTTAATTAAGTTAAATACAGCAGCTACATCTTAATGGCGAGAGAGGTAAAAATCACAGCTAGACCGTGCACTAGCTGCCAGAGATAAACTGCATATAAACTGCAAAAGTGTCATGGAAGCATGTGAAGCAACTAATTTAGATGATTACAACAGATTAGCAGATACCTTGAAGAACAGGCTCGATACTAAGGAAATGGAAAATAAACTTTGCACTGTTAGTGTGAAAATGCACTCCCTGAGGCATAAGGATTCTTAAAAGTAAGTGCTGAAACCATCCCTACTACTAAAGGGGAAAAATAATAATTTTGCCTGTACCCAAACAGCACCGGCACATGCAAGGGCAAAGTGTAGCCATACTCCCCTCCATACTCCAGGTGCTCAACAGCTGCACCACAGAAAGAGGAAGATCGGCTCTAGAAGCCCCAGTTCTCACTCACTTCTGGGGCAAACTGAACAACACAGGCATAGATAGGATAGAGACAGATCTAACATTCTGGACAAAGTCTGTAAGATTATTCCTCTCTTGTACAGAACAGAATTTCTCAGACTGGGGAAAGTAAGGGAGAGAGAGAAACAAGATGATGCCTCTGGCAAATTTAATTTAGCCTCTCTCTCCTCTCTCATCCTCACCCCTTCATCCTAAGGTAAGTTTCTTCTCTCTAACAATGACTTGAAAAGATACTATATTGTCTTTAAAGACAAGCAAGAGCAAAGCCTTAAGTTCCTGCTAGCACATGCTCTGAAACTATCTAGACACTCAAATATGAGAATCAAAGCAGATTACAGCACCCAGGTATTTTGTTCCCATCATTGATGCAAGTTAGAGAAGCTAATGATCCTTACACCAGTTAGGGACAGTGAAAATACAGCAACATATGTTACACATACTTTCCTTCACAGGAAAGGTGGGAGAGGAGAAGACAGCAGCCACAACTTACACAGATATTCAATCAAGCATCACAACAAAAGCTGTTCTCCTAGGTCACCCATACACAGCACAACTTCCCCCTTCCCTGAACTATATAGCTGTATGTAGCTATATATCAAGCTACATATATGTGTGTGTATATATATGTGTGTGTGTGTGTGTAACTATGTATACAGCTATATATCATGAGACACAGCACATAAGAGAAACAGTTACTGTCAGACTGGCTTTCATCACAGAAGTGCTGCATTTGCTCAGCTGCTGGTAACTAACACTGGAAGACAAGACGCCACAGAATGCCAACCATTAAAGTTACTGCAAAGCAGGATTTTCTTATTCACCAAGTCACTCATCTGCCAAGTTTGTTGGTCGGGGCCAGACACTGGCAGCAAATTTTTAAATCAAATTACGACAGAGAGAGTGCTTTATGAACAAAGCATTGGCTCGAGGCATGTCAACTACTCTGAGCCAGTAAGATTGAGCCTCAGTGGTGCTTATAACAAGATTCCAATTACTGGACATTTCTGAAAGAAACCTTTTATGAAACCATAGCTCTAGCAGAGTTTTTAATCAGTTTTAGTTATCCCTTAGGACATTCTGAAAGAATGTAAGTAATATTTGAGAAGAAATTGCTTTTCTTTTTCTTCCAGCACTGTATGAATGATCTATACCCTTCTATGAGACACTTTATAAAGACAGAATTAAACTGTGTAAAGTTTTCAGATACCTTAAAGTCTAGTCTTCTTTCTATTTCAGAAATAGATGTTTCAGAAGAAAAAAAATAATCTGTTAGCAAACCATTTCAATAACATGAAAACCAGTTGCCCACTTTTAGAAAATTGAGATAGTCATGAAACAATATAAAAATTTTAATCAAGGAACTCCCTCTTATTCATCCATTCCTCTGTTTAAGAGTCCATCAACAAGAATTATTTAGTAGTTAGGGTACATTTGATGACTTATATCACAGCTGCACTGCAGAACAATTTTATATTTGGAGAAGGGCCACCTAGCTTGTCCATCTGTTTCTGCAACATCACAGTATCACTGAAATAATCTGCCTGACAAATAGGATGTCCTCTGCCTATAATCAAAGACAGGTCTGAGCACCTTGGAACTGTATGACAAACTGAAGAATGTTTTAGGTGCAATACACATTTCTGTTAGCACTGAAAAAAAAGCAAAATCTGTAACACTTCTACACCTGTAAGCTGTTTTCTTTCAGCTTAAAGAAAGCTTAGACACATTCATACATGTCTTGAGAAGAACCTTGTGCAGACACGGCTATCCCTCTTTGCAATACAGATCAACCCTAACCATCTTCAAAATAAGAATAAATGCTGGCATAAATCCAAGGTGGGGGATAAAAAAAACCCACATATGATGACACGTTTTTGTAAAATAATGTCTAAGAATATCATGACAGCTGCTTTGCTACTTGATTTTTAATGTTTGTTGAAGGAAAATTGTTACCATACTATCAGATTCCAAAGCAGTTACTCACAGAAAAATAGATAATTAAAACAGATAATTAATCATAATTTATCTTGAGTCAAGAATGATGAAGAACACTTATTATTGTTAGCTTAAAAGCATGGTCCATCCTGACTCATCCACTGAACCATATGCTAAAATACAACATACTCAGTTTTCTGGTGAATGCCAAACTACTATATCAACAACGCAGGGGTCGTTAGCAGGCCACGTTAGAGGAGTATAGAGCTCTAAATTCCTTTCTAAAAGTAAGTTTAGGGAGAGGAAGATAGAAAGAAAAGAATGGCAACACTGAACACAGCTCGGGAAAAAAAAAAATGTAATAAAAGTCCTTACTGAATACAGATTAGGAGCTCTTTCTCTTGCCTGCAGACTCCCTCTCCAAGAGGTCATTTAACAAGTTCATTCCATTCCACAGTACATCAAGATACTTTCATAGTGAATGAGTAAGCGTTCTCAACTGATGAAACTGCTACCTGTTCTTCAGTACAATATGGCTGCTTTATCAAAGTATTACTTTTCCTATGGAGAAGCAACAGTCTTGGATATAAAACAAAGCAAAACACTGAAGGTTATCTACACCACAGCTCTGATCTATGCGGTTTCTAGGTAATTCCTAATATTAATGCAGAAAATGTAGCATTTTTAAAAGGGCCTGATAATTATTTATTTCAATTGTATTCTTAACATCAGAAGGAAATACTTGAAAGGTGCAATACAACATGCCTCTTTCAGATAACAGAGCAACTATCACCTCTGTGGCAACAGATATTAATGGCCCTGTTCCTCGTATCAAGGCTCCATGCACAAGATGTTCCTCTGCAGTGAAACATCCATGTCACACAGCTGTTGTACACTGGCAAGAATATTCACGATCCTGTGCTAGCAAAGATAGTTACATACTGTGCAGCCTTGACAGCTCAACATCTAAAGCAAGAAAGAGTATAGGGAAAACCAGTGTTTTCTTTCTTATATGACAAATGGCATAAATTAAATGAAGTATTTTTAGTATTTTGTTTCACCCTCTTCTGAATTACACGACTGTGAGAAAAACGTGCAGAATTCGGATAAAACCTCCTACCACAAAGCCTTAAGCAAAAAGGCTCAACCTCAGACTCAAGCCATGAGGACCTGAATTTGAATAGGAAGTATTTAGGAATACAGAGCAAACTAGCCGGAGGATCTGACTGGACAAACAAACTTTAATCTTCCCTTGTAAGCAAGCAGGCAACCAGCAGGCAACAAGCATATTGTATCACTTCACCTGCTCACCACCAAAATCTTTAAAATTTCAGATAACATATTCTGAACTCTTAAAAAGCACAATTGTCCAAATGCATTGAAGTCGACAGATCACGTTACAATGTGGAGCTGGAAGAACAGAAGACACTGCTGCTTCACCTGCCCTGTACTGCATTCCAGAGAAAGAAAAAAACCACCCTCGAGTCTTAAAAAAAAAAAAAAAAAAAATTAAAAAAAATTAAAAAGCAAGGGCAGGACAAAGGGTGAAGAGGACAAGTATGAGATTTTCAGTGTCCCAGTGGGACCACAAATTTATGTGCAGGATTAGAGTACATTAAAGTTTGCCTCATAATCTCTGTTCTGATGTCACAATTCCATTACTGACTACTTCAGCAGCAAGAATTCACCACATCACAGGGTGACTAAGGTTGAAAGGGGCCTCTGGAGATCATCTAATCCAACACCCCTGCTCCAAACAAGATCAATGAGAGCAGGTAGCCCAGGAACTTCTCTGGTCTTTGGGGACAGCAGAAGAGTAACTACAGAACATGAGCAGACAAACAGGCACTACTGGTAGAAAGGCTACAGACTGATGCAGATGATACAGGAGTTCAGCAGCAGAAAACAGAGAGTCAGCTGCTCAATGAAACTTAATTCTACTTATTAACACCTTTATTTATACAGAGTCATTCACTCTTCTGCTTCTTAAGTACATAGAGGGCATTCTAATAAAGGGGAAGCCTGAACTCATATAGCCAAAGAAGTAACCAAAACAGAACAGTATCACACAATTTCAGACTAAACACTTGAAGAGGGAACTTAACAGTGAACAAGATGCATTTGTCAAATCCTGCAACACCTAAGTCCGCTTTTATTTCCTCCTTTTTTTTCAGTGCAGCTTAAACATTCAGGATCCACTTATCACTATCAAAGAAACAACTCCTATGTATCTGTTAGGGTCAGATCCTGATCCTCTTTTCCAGACAATAAAACATCTGTTTATATGCTTCAAAGTCCTTCCTTTGCCCTTTACATGTCACACATCAGAAACAACAGCTTTGGAGCAGCTGCATCAAAACTCAAGTTGTTGATTAATCATTGTTAATATGCTGTCTTTACAGCATACTAATAAGGGTGACAAACTTAGTAAGAGCGCTCAAGAAAAGCAGCTTTCCTTCTATTACAATAATACCGATTTTACACATTTCTCTGTGATCAGAGAAATCACTATAGTGTGATAATTCCACAGGCAGTGATTAAGATAATTACAAAGACAGAATAAATTATTTGACAAAGTACTTGATTCTAGCCTTAAGATTTATGTCTCTATCTCCAGAAGCTGGTCTGTTCCATGAACTGAATGAACCTAGATCCTACTCGGGGAAAAAAAGTAGACACATTATAAAGCTGCAGCAAAAACTCTAAAAAGGAGATTTAAAACTACTTTACAACTACATTGGAAAAACCTACTACCTTTCATGAGTTCCCTTCTCTGGAAAATGAGTATATAGTAAAGGACTTCTGCTTATGCACACACATTTTGAAACATACCATCACACACAGATCATTCGGGGGGTGAGAACTTGTGGAAACTCATGCAACATCTGAAGCAACAGAGCAACTGGTAACACCTGTGATCAGAGCTGCTTGCTAATAACTGCCACCATGCATTGTGCCACACAGTTGCTGACACCAGAGAAATCCAGAGCCTGGAGCAGAGATCAAATTATAAAAAGGTCTCTCCAATGATTAAAGGTCTTCACACCAACAAATATAACACTATTAGCCAGACATCTTCACCTCCTTGTATTTATCTCAACATCCTGCCACTTTGCTTTTTACAAAGCTACTGTCTTCAGTCACTCCTTATCAGATTACTAATTATATCATGTTCAGTGCAGAGAAAACTGCAGAGAACTTAACCATCAAATTCTAAAATCTGATTATTTACAAACAGATTTTCAGGGTGAGGGAACAGCCCAGATCTGACATTGTTAAGGACCTTCTGCCTCCTTCTTTACCACCATGCAAATCAAATTCAAAAAGTGATATCAATTATCCTGAGTTTTTGCTAATGGACTTATAGAAAAGTTAATGCTAACCTATAACTCTTGAAGTTAGGTTAAAGGAACGTAGAGCAGCTATAATACAGACATATATACCAGTATATGTACTTCAATAAGTCAGACTACCATTTCTTCTTAGAAGTTTTAAACAAAGCAACGGAGTACAACCAACCCAACATTAATATGTCAGATGTCTGATTTCTAAAATAATTGCATTCACAGTATACTGAGATATCCTTATAAATATAAGGAGCTATAAGCTCCAAATACCCAGAAATACTTAGTTCGCTCCACTCAGACCAATTACCCGCTTCCTCACACTGGGAGAAATTAAGTTCCTCTCGCCTTTGCCCTTCACTGGCTGCTGCCACTATTCTTCCCACCAGCTATTACGCTTTTCAGACCCCTGTGGGAGGCAAATGAGATCAGCAAGCCAGTGGAAACTAAGTCTGGGGAGAAGAACTTAAGAGTTTTCTGGTGGCTCAGCCCAGCCCATCTCTGGTATTTATCAAGATAAAGGAGAGGTCAAGAACACAGGACCAGGTGAAACTACACAGAGAAGGAGCAGCTGGAGTAAATGCAGGAAGTGCTCCTCCATGCGATACCAGCAAGATGTTAGACCTGCCTGGGTACCTGTGAAATCACACTGACTACGCAAGTGTTTTTATCTTCCAGATGAAAAGTCAGGTGGAATTCAAGTAGCAGATCTACATCATCACTAACACAGTTGTAACGCGCCTGGTTATCTCAAGAAAAAAAGCCATCAGTCAAAAATAAGGCAACACATCTTAGCACCATCACCATCTTTGGTATTCATTCAGAAAAATGTATGTCCTTAGTACCCTTTTTCTGGAAATATGATAGTGAACACAAAAGAAGGAAAACAAAAAGGACAGCAAATGAAGAGAGTTTCATTTCCACTTCTGTGGAAATGCAAAAAAGGCATGTCACAACAAGGTCTGCAAACTTTTACTGGTGCAGATGTGGATCTCTTTGGAAAGCTTTGCGTATATAAATTGTATTACAAGCTGTAGGTATAAAATAAATAAAAAAAAATTCTAAACACCTAAGTAGGGCATGAGTTCTAAGAGGTTTAGAAATCCCTGGTTTACTCTCAGGATAAGCTTTAACCATACATCAGAGGTCTTGTATTTCGCAAGGGAGCAAAACAAATGAAAACTGAGATGTTTGTATTTTTATGTCCTACTTACACCCTGATAAAGAAGCAGCATAGAAAGTGACAAACAAAAAATAGTCATGTAAAATACTTCCTGATCTTTTGCTTTTTCTACTCTGCTCCTGTATACTCTCTACTCCCTTATTCTGCAAGGCTAAATGTGAGGGAAAACATAGTAAAGAACTACAGAAACAAGGTGTTGAAGTGAGAGACAGCCAGAGCAAAGATCACATACAAAACAAAAGAACAACAAATGGAAATGGGATAGTAATGGCAGTAAGAAATCCAATTGGTAAGACAGCAGTGTTTTAAAAGGCTGATGCATTTCCTTCAGCAAACCTGATAGCTATAGGTAATATTCTATTTTCATGACAAGGTCACAATGCTCTTGATAGTGTATAGATTCACCATCTTTCAGGGCATGCATTCTCTCCTCACAGTAATGCAATGTTTTACACTGGCTAAGGTTTCTACAGAACTAGATCTCCCTACCTCCTTCAATTATAAAAGTCTGCCTTCTCAGTGCTTTTCAAGACAGTGCCAAACATCTCACTGAACTTGAGCACGGTCACGTTCAGACTGCAGCTACAATGAATAGCCGGAAATACCCACAGAAATTCATGGATCCTTCATTCTATCCATTCAGCTTGTCACAGAACTGACCTAACGTTTCCTTACTGTGTTTCTAAAGGAAGGAAGGAAAACATTAGAGCACTGACCTCCTGAGAACACTTAAGCAATCTTCATATTGAAGTTCATCGTAGCCCCTTCTTTCGAGAAGCTACTGTTTCATCAAACATTTACAACGGCCTTGCAATCAGCTTTGAAAGGTGACTCCTAACTTCCAAAACTATCACTGAAACACCACAACATTTCAGGCATCCTGAGAATCCCAATTCCCAAAGATACAAATGACACAATACTCTCATTAAGACTACTGCAGAGAGGTTTCAAAACACAATGCTCATAACCTGAGCACTTCAATAAAATACATGAGTGATCTGCAGAAGCAATATGTTATTATAAAATTACTGAAAAATAATTATTGGTATTTTGTAAGTCTTGTTTTTCAAGATTTGAAAAGAGCAACTTTACAGATCTCTTAAAAATTTTTAAGGAAAAAATATGAGGATTTCAAATACATGTGATCATTATCATCAAAGTGATACATCACCAATAGTTATTTTAGGGACTGCTCAATGAACTGTGATATTAGAGAAAATCTCCCTCTTACAGCATGTAGCGTTTCATTCATACCACTGAGCTTTTGATGCCAACCAAATTTCCCAAGCCAAAGTTGTACACAGTTGTACAAATCAAGGCCTTTATTAAGTGAAGTAGCCCATTCAGACTGACTTAAAATAAAAAAGAATCCTACAACCAATGCTTCCCAATACTGAGTGCACTTTAAAACACATTCTAATTAATGTCAGATATTCAACATCTTCTATTTTACCTCTTCCAATAATCTGTGAATAACTAATTTTGTACTTCCCAAGGGTACTTTCCCAAGGGTGCTGAGGGAGCTGGCGGAGGTCATCGCTAGGCCACTCTCCATCATCTTCAGTAAGTCATGGGCAACAGGAGAGGTGCCTGAGGACTGGAGGATAGCAAATGTCACTCCAGTCTACAAGAAGGGCAAGAAGGAGGACCCGGGTAACTATAGACCAGTCAGCCTCACCTCCATCCCTGGAAAGGTGATGGAACAACTTGTTCTTGGCACTATCTCCAGGCACATCAAGGACATGGGGGTCATCAAGAGCAGTCAACATGGTTTTATCAAGGGTAAATCATGTTTGACTAACCTCATAGCCTTCTATGAGGAAATTACTAGGTGGATAGATGATGGTAGAGCGGTAGATGTGGTTTATCTTGATTTCAGTAAAGCATTTGACACCGTCTCCCACAGCATCCTTGTAGAAAAGTTGATCAGGTATGGGTTTGGTGACCAGGAAGTGAGGTGGATTAGGAACTGGTTGAAAGGAAGGAGTCAGAGAGTTGTAGTCAATGGGGCAGAATCTGGTTGGAGGTGTGTGACTAGTGGAGTCCCACAGGGGTCGGTACTGGGACCGGTGTTGTTCAACATCTTCATCAACGACCTGGATGAGGGTATAGAATGTACCCTCAGCAAGTTTGCTGATGACACTAAGCTGGGAGGAGTGGCTGACACACCAGAAGGCTGTGCTGCCATTCAGAGAGACTTAGATAGGTTGGAGAGTTGGGCGGGGAGAAACATGATGAAATTCAACAAGGGGAAGTGCAGAGTTTTACATTTGGGGAAGAACAACACCATGTCCCAGTACAGGTTGGGGGCTGAACTGCTGGAGAGTAGTGTAGGTGAAAGAGACCTGGGGGTCCTGGTAGACAGGAGGATGACCATGAGCCAGCAATGTGCCCTTGTGGCCAAGAAGGCCAATGGCATCCTGGGGTGCATTAGAAAGGGTGTGGTTAGTAGGTCAAGAGAGGTTCTCCTCCCCCTCTATTCTGCATTGGTGAGGCCACATCTGGAGTATTGTGTCCAGTTCTGGGCCCCTCAGTTCAAAAAGGACAGGGAACTGCTCGAAAGAGTCCAGCGCAGAGCTACGAAGATGATTAGGGGAGTGGAACATCTCCCTTATGAGGAAAGGCTGAGGGAGCTGGGTCTCTTTAGCTTGGAGAAAAGGAGACTGAGGGGTGACCTCATCAATGTTTACAAATATGTAAGGGGTGAGTGTCAGGGGGACGGAGTTAGGCTTTTCTCAGTGATGACCAGTGATAGGACAAGGGGTAATGGGTGTAAATTGGAGCATAGGAAGTTCAAGGTGAATATCCGAAAAAATTTTTTTACTGTGAGAGTGACAGAGCACTGGAACAGACTGCCCAGGGAGGTTGTGGAGTCTCCCTCACTGGAGACATTCAAAACCCACCTGGATGAGTTCCTGTGTGATGTACCCTAGGTGACCCTGCTCTGGCAGGGGGGTTGGACTAGATGATCTCTCGAGGTTCCTTCCAGCCCCTAAGATTCTATGATTCTACTTGGAACTTTTTTTGCTAAGTGTCATGACCATGCTTCACCACCATGCTGTTCATTTGCAATGTTAAGACAGAATTAAACAAAAGGAACAAAAATGTCTTCAGATTATTCTCTTAGAAGAAACTGCTTTAAGGTTTTATTTCTAGCAACTTGGGATTTGCCTCAGTTCCATTTGAGGAGTGTATACCAACAAAACAGCCTACAGATTAGCCAAAGACCACCTTCATGAACCTCAGAACAGCATGATGATTTCTATGGCAGCTGCTATAGTTTTTCTAAATCCTGCTCTACTTGGTGTAAACAACAAGATGCTGGCAGCAGGGGGGCTGGAGGGGTGGCCCCTGTGAAAAAAGGCCAGGAGGTCTTCAGTCCTAGGCCCAGCTGGCTCCAACAGACCCATAGCAAGACACAGCTGATCCCCCCAGCAAGGCTGGCAGCATCTTTGGGAAAGTGTATTTAAGAACGGACAGAAAATGCCAGAGAGGGGGAGGGAACAAAAGGAGTGAGAAACAGCAGAGGGAACACCAAGGTCAGAGAAAGAGGGGGAGAAGTGCTCCACAGTGCCTGAGAAGATATCTGCCACTGCAGCGTGGGAAAGACCCAAGCTGGAGCAGGTGGATATGCCCTGAAGGAACTGCAGCACATGAAGAGCCTGAGCCATAATACATTTTTTTTCCTTAAGGATGGCAGCTAGCAGGGAGCCCATGTCAGAGCAGAGGAATAATGTGAGAAGGAAAGAGCAGCAGAAAGAAACCACCAACTATAACCCCACTGTTCATCCTGAGCCACACAGGGAGGAGCACAGGATTGAAGTTGAGCCTGGAAAAAGGCAGGAGGGAAAGATTTTCAAACTGAAAGCATTTCATGTCTGTCCTTCTGCTTCTTACTATCTGGACCTGGCAAGACGTTAAATTAATTTTCCCCAAGTCAAACCTGTCTGGCCCACAACAGTAATTGGTAAGAGCTCTCTCTGTCTTTCATCTCAATCTAAAAGTCTTCTAATCACATTTTCTGCTCCTGCCCCCCTAGGGAAGGGGACTGAGCAGCTGCGTGGGCATTTGCTGTTAGTCAAGGTTAACCCATCTCACCTGCACATAAGAGTTTTTACCACATCTTTTATGGGACTGCTGATAAAGCAAATGCTCAAAGGGAGGTTTGTGTTACATGGCATGAATCTTATTACTGCTGCTGAGTCCTGGTTCTGAAAGAGAGAAATGTAATACAAACTGGGTAAGTATCTAACAATTCTGAGTTAGGTTAAATACCCTTCTTTCATCTATCTATCCTTTGTGGAAAACAACGCAAGTCACAGGGTTCACACAGAGCACACATTTTCTGTGATCCAATCTGAGACTATTACTTAGAGAACAGCAAAGACTGTGACCAATCCATTAACATTTCTCTTCTCTCTCTACCTTAAAGCTCAGTAAGCTCACAAAGTCTTTCAAATACAATGCATCAGATACAGAAATTGGTTCTAGTACGTGTCATTTTTGTGCATCCAAAATCCTAAACCATCACTTCTACTTGATCCATTGTCTGGTTTTGTTTTTGATTCCTAATTCTATGAGGGAGCAGATAGGATCCATCAGCAGCAAGTTTGCCAATAACATTAAAATGTGTGGTGCAGTCAACACAATGGAGGGAAGGGATGACAACCAGAGGAACCCTGACAGACTTGAGAGGTGGGTCTGTGCAAACTGTGTGAAGTTCAACAAGACCAAGTGCAAGGTCGTGCACAGGGGTTGGGGAAATCCCAAATCTGGGCAGAGAAGAGACTGAGAACAGCCTCGAGGAAAAGGACTTGGGGGTGTTGTTTAATGAGAAGCTCAACATGAGCCAGCAATGTGTGCTTGCAGCTCAGAAAGCCAACTGAGTGTCCTGGGCTGCATCAAAAGAAGCATGGCCAGCAGGTCAAGGGAGGTGATTCTCCCTCTGTTCCATTCTTTTGAGTCTCCACCTGAGCACTGTGTCCAGTTTTGGGGCTCCCAACAGAGGAAAGACATGGAAGTGAGTCCAGAGGAGGGTCATCAAGACAAACAGAGGGCTGGAAAACCTTTCCTATGAATACAGGCTGAAAGAGTTTGGGTTGGTCAGCCTGGAGGAGAACTTGTAGCATCCTTCCAGTACCTGAAGGGGTCTACAGGAGAGCTGGGGAGGGGCTTTTTACAAGAGTATGGAGTGATAGGAAAAGGGGAGATTACTTTAAATTGAAAGAGGATACCTCTAGGTTACATGTTAGGAAGAAACTCTTCACTCTAAGAGTGGTGAGACACTGGAACAGGTTGCCCAGGGACAGTTGTGGATGCCCCATCCCTGGAAGTGTTCAAGGCCAGGTTGGATGGGGCTGTGAGCAACCTGGTCTAGTGGGAGGTGTTCCTGCCCATGCAGGGAGGTTGGAACTAGATGATCTTTAAGGTCCTTTTCAACCAAAACCATTCTATGATTCTATTATAACAAAACAAAATAAATAATGCACTAACTAAGTCAGTCAAAATACTGCACCTCTCAAGTGCAGAGACTGCAGAGATTACAGGAGGGCTTCTCAAAAGGATCCCTCCCCTCTTTGTTCAAAAGAGCAATAAAACTCTATTCCTAGCAATACTGATATCCTCAGTTAAAATATCCCAGCATTCAAGACTTAGAGTCAATTCCCT
>NW_009954241.1:1905138-1906727 GCF_000747805.2 Chaetura pelagica
ACACTTTTATACTGCCAGAATGAAGATCCTCTCATTCTTTTAAATCATTCCTATAACACAGTGTTCCACATTCACCCAGAAAGCAAATCCTTGTTATCCATTCCCTAGCTGATTTGTAAAACTGAGTATTACCACAGAAGAAAGCAGTGAAGTATCTGTCTTCACAGGTCAACAGAGGCACTGATCTCTTTTGTAGTCTCACTAGCTGATAACCTGGGCCTGCAACCTGTCAGGCACACCAGGATCTGTAACAAAACTTACAGTTTTAGACAGTGTCAACAGCCAGAGTATGTATTTCATTAAATAAATTAATCCCTTCTAATCTTACTCAAAAAAAAATAAAAGGAGAGTCCCTTACGATCACTTAGCTTACTGACTGTTCATGTTCTCAGTTAGCCAGAACCTAGAAGCTGTAGACACTGCCTTAATCATTCCTTTGCTGTCAGAGAGATAAAATCTAGATATGATACTTTCTCACATTTTAAAGATCAAGAAATGCTCCAGTAATTTGTAATTTTACTGGTAAGGAATCTGGAATACACTATAATAAGAAAATCAAAGAAATGTAAAGTCACACAGACTGTATAATCTTCTCTGATACGCTTCAGTTAGATAAAAAGTACCCAGTTCAGAGAAATTTAAGTCAAACATTCAGTAACAACCTCTGCCTAGCTCTTCCTACCTGTCTAAAATACCTTAGTATGCCTTAAAACTCTGAAGAGCATTCTTCTCAACCAGACAGCCAAAAACATTTGCTTTTCTTAAACTGATTTCGAAACAGTCCATAGCCTAAGACTCAACAAAGCATACCCTTAAACTAGTATCTTCCACCTTTTCACTTGTGTTTGGTTTTAGTTAGTATGGTATCAGTGTGTTTCAGGACCATAACCATAATGCATTTTAAGGCCAACACATGTAAGATTATTTGCTGCCCACCCATCTATTCTTAAATTCTCTCTCTTCCCTTTACTTTTATTCAGGCTTTTCCTCTTTTACTTGTGTTTCTATAGACCTGAATCATGCAGTTTTATTTTCTGCCTCAACGTGCGAAACTATCACTGCCTGCACAACACACTCCCAGTGATGCCAGCCTTATGCTTTATCCTCTGTGTTACCTTATCACCTCTGAACTCACCCCAAGTTCTGTATCTGCAGACTTGGTTTCTCTCTAAAAATACCCACAGGGCCACCTCCAGAAGATGACTGATCCCAGAGAGGCAGACGTTATCCCCATGCCTTTTCCTATACACAGAACGATGCCAGCCCCGGAACCCGGGCCAAGGAAAAAACTCCTTGCATCTCCCTCGCTCACTAGGCACTTCTGTACCTCCTATCTGCTCTTCACCTCCTTCAGCTACACATTCAACAGTTCGGTGATGTAAAACGAGAGGCCAAACGAACCGTTCGGTTTCTGTAGGAAAACAAACGCAACCGCTGCGGTGTTTCAGGGGAGGACAGAGCCCTCCGAGCAGAGCCCTCCGAGCAGAGCCCTCCGAGCAGAGCCCTCCGAGCAGGACGCGCGGCCCCACGGCGCTGCCAGCGCTGCCAGCAGAACCGCAACGCTCCGCACACACCACCCGCCCGCTCAG
>NW_009954241.1:1907410-1971724 GCF_000747805.2 Chaetura pelagica
GGGATGGCCAGGCCAGCGCCGCAGGGAGGGAAGGGAGGCCACCCGGGGGGACCTTCCAGCACCTGAGGGGGCTGCAGGAGAGCTGGGGAGAGGCTTTTTGCAAGGGCATGTAGTGATAGGACATGGGGAAATGGTTTTAAACTGGAAGAGGGGATATCTAGTTTAGACATTAGGAAGAAAATCTTCGCTAGGAGGGTGGTGAGACGCTGGAAGAGCCCAGGGAAGTGGTGGATGCCTCATCCCTGGAAATATTCAAGGACAGGTTGGACAGGACTTTGAGCAACCTGGTCAAGTGGGAGGTGTCCCTGCCCATGCAGGGAGGTTGGAACTAGATGATATTTAAGGTCCCTGCCAACCCAAAACATTCTATGAAATTAGTTCATGTCCATTAACATCTTCCCCCACCTTGAAACCTCTTATCCACACACCCTCTGGGGTTTTAAATCCATCCAAAGGCACTCTCCTTTTTGTCTTCTCCACCCACACACCCCTCCCCACACTCTCTCTGCAGTCTCACGTAGCCAACACACTCTTGCACATCTTGTCAGAGAAAGGTGGGCCTCAGCACTCACCTGCCCCTTAGTCACACAGCAGAGGGCAGAGCAGCACTTGCATAGCAGAGATCCACGCTGGATGTAGATTATTCCCTGTAAATGCATTTCCAACATTTGGATGGAATTAAAATACTAGCTGAAGCAATTTCAATAAATACCACATACCTTTGTCAAACACTGCATCACATATGTGACACAGCAGTTCCACAAACTTATACACACTGGTTTTTCAGTGAAAAACACTGAAAAAAAAAAAAAAAGACCAAGATTGCATCGAAGAAAAATCTCACAAATTTCTGTTTACTTTTCCCAAAATAAGGATATAGCCCATTGACAAAAAGAACAGGTTTTGCAGAGGTGGGGTATCATCTGCTAAATTAGACACAATATTAAATAGCTTAAATGTCTTGGTCCACATCCTTGGGCTATATCGCAGACTTGTAGACTGGTTTGAAGACTCAAAATAGAGGATGCATGCTATTATTGGGTTTACATGCCTTGCACTCCTCTGGACTTAGCACATTTAAAAGTCTTCAGTAATGTCAAGATCAGACTCAAAAGACAAATTTGGGTAAAACATTGCCAGCCTAAGACAAGTCAATTGTTCATAACTCTTAAGAACAGTATCTCTTAGTCCTCAAACCTTGCAAATTATTATCTTCAACCTCTTGAGGGACTATACTACAACCAGTCACAGTTACGTGCTGTTTCATACATAGATCAGTTACATGTAAAACATGACATGCCAATGGGCACTGCTAGAGTCATTGTCCACGTAACAGAACTTCTAAACAATTGTGTAGTCACTGTGAGTGTCACATATACCAGGGACAGGTCTGAAGTTTTGCTTGGTTTTGATCATCACTGAAAGATCAGGAAAAGGAAGCATCTCTTTAAAGACAGAAAAATCAACAATCGCCATTGAATCATCAACTGATTGGGAACAAATCCCCAGCTTATGTGACTTAAAGCTTGCCTGTGTGCTCCTCAGTGTAATAAATAACACTTCCTACAAACCTTGCTTTGCTTCTGTCCTTAGAGCTGCAATAGCTGTGATGGTCTATGACAAGTTCAGCTAATTTTCTTTTCATTCCCAGTGCTCTTGAAAGCCTAATAACAAAAAAGTCAGGTATTGTAATCTGCCTTTTTATAAAGTTGCTTTTATAGCACCTTCAGGTTACAGTCCAATCTCAAAGTATACTTTACATTTTTAAAAGTGAAAAAGAAACAGTAGCAGAACATACTAGTGTCTAAGAAATACAATGGGATACTACAGGAGTGGAAATCAGATTTAATACTGCAACAAAAGCCAAAGGAGAAATATATGATAAAACATTTTTGCTTACTTGAGGTTTTAAAAGATCCGGGGGACATTACACTGATTACAGCACTGTGTTTTACTGTAGATATAAGACAATTAAATTTAAAATTAGGCAGGAAAGGTATGATAAATAAAAATCTTTCATATCATAACCACTGGGGTTTTTTACACATAAGACTAAAAGCTTCTACTTTTGAGCAGCGATATTTTTCTTATGAAGATTATTCTTATTTATTCACAACAATTATAACACATTTTGTTAGCACTGATCACATAATTTCAGTGAAAGCTACCAGCAAAAGAACAGTATTAAAATATTTACATAACAGCTCATCAAGCTTATTATCTCAACAGCTACTATTTATGAAGTGAGACATCTATGCAAAAGGAATCAGTACATTTTGAAATGCACTGAAACAATTAGGAAACCTGGTTTTACGTTAATGAAAGTTCCATATACCTGACTGCTCTGAGAAAACTCCATTGTAGATGACCCATAATCACATACAATAATGGATCTGGAACATATAGCATTAAAATGTTATACAGAAGTCTGATCCTGCACATTTTGTCAATTGCCACTATTATTTTTTTTTTCAAACTGAAACAAAGAGTTGGTTTCTGGAAATGGCTTATTTAGTAAATCGTTAGAACAGACTGGAGCATACATGCACTTTGCTAGAAACAGAAAGTCTGCTTTTAAGGTGAGAGAGCTGACTAGCTAGAAGACGTAGATGCCTGATTTCTGAAAACGATAGAATATAAAAATATAGGAAAAGTAACCAAGCTGTATTGGTCAGCCGTTTTGCTGTATGCCACCTCTCCCACTTGAATTCCCCCAGACACAGGGCAATAAGAGAAATAACAAATTGTTCCGTGCAATTTCATGACCTTGGTATGAAGAAACAGAAACTTTCAGTACACAGGAACACAATGATATGGTGCTGTGATACTCATGGTAACCTGAGTATGGCAAATAAACATGAGAAAGTTTTCTGCAATAGTACTTCACACAGAAGTCATGGGGGTTCAAACTGGTAAAAATTTAAAACGTATAGAGAATACACACTCACTTAAATAAAGTAATGTTTTATTCTCTGCTAAGATATTTAGCAAGGAATCAGAAAAACCAATTCAAAAGTACTTGCATTTTTAAAGGTAACATATTCAAACGAAATGCTAGGAATTCACAGGAAGAAATATAAATGCAAGCAAACTTGCAAGGTCACTGGGTTTTATTTTAGACTGACTTTCTGGCTTCTTATGCTACTTCTTCTTATGCTACTTATGCCACTGCTGAAGTGTCAGGAACCAAACTTCTCCTCTGTTCTAGTTTGCCTTTGTTTTTTTAAAAAGAAAAGTTTTAAACAGTATTTTCATGACAGCTTTGCTCAAGTCAGCTCACTGGTATGGAGGCCCTTGAGATAACAGGCTAGGCAATGCTTAACATCCAATTTGTGTTAAAGACTATCAATGCTTAATGCTAAGTGTTGTTTCACTATTTACAGGAAGTGTTTTGATATACAAGTTTACCTACTACTCTGGCTTCAATCTCACGAACTGACCAGTGGTTTGAGGTTTTTTTCCTACTAAAGTTTGTCTGAAGCTGCTCGTCAAGGTGATAATTATCAGAACTATTTTTTTCTCAGTTTCTATAGCATACATCCCAGAAACATTATGATTTTGAGGGAAATATGCTACAGAAGACAGTACAAAAGTCCTTATTTTATGTCCACAAAGTATAAAATAGAAATAAAAAGTCAATAATGGAAAGAAGCTATTCCTCAGCACAAATGCTTAAATTACCAATTTCTTATCTTTCAATTCAAATCAACATTTGGATGTCTATTAAGATGTCAAATGTATTCTATAGCAAGTGAGCAGAGATGCAATTCAAATATTATTTGTATTTTAAAGAAATTATATTCAGTTCCTGCTACTGCCTGTCATTTTCTCAAATGTGAAGTGCAAAAGTTCTCAGGTCAAAATACGTTAATGTGAAAAGTAATTTCTCTACAGTGAAGAGCACAACTCATAAGCCTTATAGAAGCAAAAATATTATTGGATTCTAAGTATCTTTTATGAGTTAGCATAACACTGTTAGTGAAATGAGTTAACTGCAGAATTCTCCATTCTTACTGAAGACAGAAATCTCTGAAATTTAGAACAGCTCATATGAAAGTTAGAGAAAATAATTTAGTGGTGCTGCTTGATTTCCTATTGAGGGTATCAAGATGCAATTTAAAGGGAAGTGAGACTGAACAGCATCCATAAAATCAACAGTTTGATGACATGCACATTATAAAAACTGCCACCCCACCTCAAAGCAAAGAATACAGTCATACATAAAAAAAGTGAAATATGCTCTATCAAAATATTTCAACATTTCAAGGTTTTGTACTTAGATGAGTTTCTCTTCTTAAAGATAAAAGTTACATTTGTGAACGTACATAATTTTGTAAACCATTTACCCCATACTGCTGTTTGAAAGTTAAAATCATACACAAAACAATTCAGGAAAACCTAGGAACCTAGAAAGCATTTTATTTTTCTTCATAATTGACTATTGATTGTGTAGTTTGTTGCTCTCAAACTGATTCAATTCATACTGCACTTGTTAATTAATGGGCAGTACAACTGATACTTAAAAGGGAATGTGTGCCTGTACAATCAGGCAGATACTTGTTTTTCACTATTGTACAAAATCCCTTGATGCTAATTCTTATTCTCTAATAAATTACAGTGTTAACAGCCATTGCTATTGACAAACTAAATCTGAAGTTTAATTACTAATTGTGCTGCAGAAGATAAAAGATCAGATTGCAAAAGAGATTTTTTTTCCAAGCTCATTCACATGCAATGGGAACCAGCACTGCCAAAGAAAGAGCAGCAAAGAGTATCACTCAACTAGCAATGTATTAAAATCATATTGTTTCAGCCTGGCGTTTCATATGGTATTTTAAACCTCCCATAATGTTTCTGAAAATATTCCCCTCATCACAAATGCATATATTTATTTAAAAAAAAAAAAAAAGTTACTTCCTCAAATTGGAAAAAAAAAAAAGCAATTCATGGGTGTTTACAGGCTGAATAGATTTTTTTTATATATCAATTACTATTTGTTCCACAACTATTTTTACAAAGGTATCTTGCCAGTAAAGTTGCTACCCTATGTTAACATAAAGGATCTAAAGGGAGCAAAATGGAAGCCAAATACTACAATTTGCTGTTTCTCACATTTATTGTGCCAATGTAAAATTTTTCAGCCTTGCTCAAGGTCTAAGGATTTAAAATCTATGCTTGGGCTACTTTTAAGTTCAGAGAAGAGCAAAGGTGAGGTCTAAATCACGAGCCTTCCAATGTGCTACACTCACAGCAAGCCTTTTTTCCTGTGGTATTTCGAGCTGTTGTTCCACCCAGTGATGCTCATAGGGCAGCACATGAAGAGGATCTCGTCACTGTCTTTGCACAACAACAAAACTGACAGACGCAGTTCAGCTAAATTCTAGAGGTGATTCAGGTCGAACCTTAATCTTTCACCAAAAAAAAAAAAAAAAAAAAAAAAAAAAAAAAAAAAAAAAAAAAAAAAAAAAAAAAAAAAAAAAAAAAAAAAAAAAAAAAAAAAAAAAAAAAGTGATGTCTTCCTAGACAAATTGAACCACAGTGGCAAAGACATTTTCCTATTCTTTCAATGCCTGTATGCAGGAAGGTGCCAAAACAGGACTATTCTAGATTTTTTAAAATAATTATGTATTTTTAGAAAGATGCAAGCACACTTTAATTAGCCTATTGCTTTTCAGTTAATTTTGTTCTACTCAGCACAAAAAATAAACCATATACCATTTAAAAATAGTTCTTAAGGGTAAAAATAAAATACCTATTACATTAGGAAATCTGAAAACTACATTTTAGTAAATATGAACCTCTTAAATCTGAGTGAAGTCTCTTTAGCTAGCAAAGCAATAGTGGCAGATCTTCTCTTTGCAGCACAATTGTTTGATTTTATTATGTTATTGGCTAAAATAATATAATTCATTCCCAGATTAGTTTTTGTCTACAGAAGAATCGCTGTCTTGACTTGTTTCAAACTGTGTTTCTGTTACCACTTATAGGAAGATGAAGCATTTCTCACGTTGAATTTACTGATACAGCAGAATGCAGCAGCTGAGTTACATTTCTTCTTCAGTTGCTAAGTTCAATACCTCTAAATAAATTAAATTGTTACACAGAAGAAAAGATTAGAAATTTCACCCTTTTTTTCCCCAATTTTCCTAGCTACTCTTTGGTAATAAAAATATTTGTATTATTCATAAACATCAGCATATTTCCCATTGCTATTTAAATGCATCTGGGATAAGCAATGATGGTTACATTTGAAGCATCTAGAGTGTCACACCACATTCAAACATTTTCCTCGCTACTGTCAGTATTAGCAGTGAAACAACCTGCCAACTACATTGCCAGACCACCAGAGGGGGTCGAAAACTAAATAATTTCTGAAAGTTTCTAATCCTGTAGGCTGCAGCTTAAAACATCAACAGAAATTGCTCTGTGTTGTGAGTACTTCGACAAATAAGTTTAAAAAAAAAGGAAATAAATTAGAGGAATCCAAGGAGAAGAGGAGTTGCTGAGAATAGAGATAATAAAATTCTATCAACGTCATCAGTTCATTACTACCCAGAAATGAGAGAGAAGTTTATGAGACAGATAAAGGAGCATTCAGCACCTGAATTGTGTTTGGAAAGAAGGAAAATAATGCACTTTAGTTAGATGTTTTAAAATTATGTTAATAACTGGAGAGAGGTATTAAAAATAAGTAGATCCAGAATTAGTACATAACAGGCCTACAACAAAGGATTGCCCTCTTTGGTCTCCTCAAGACCTTTGGAAAAAAAAACTCAAAATTTGCACACAAGGTTGTATTATGATGTTACAACACAAGGTCCTTAGCAGAGAGGGGAGAAGACTTCCTGGCATTAGCTGGGGCAAATTCCAAGTACCAAAGAGGTAGTGGATTCTTCAAGTCTTGATCACAGAATTGGTTGAAAAAGATCTCTAAGATCACCCAGCCCAACCATCCACCCAATGAGATGTTTGTAAAACAAGACTGGATGCTTTTCAGATAATGAATTGGCCAAACACAAGTGATTTGCTCTACAGAAGGCTGATTTACATTTGATGCCCTGTTTTCAGACTAGAAATCACAGACCCTCCCCCGAAATCCTCAGCACATTGTGCAGCAGCAGCCTACAAAACACCAGGCATCTCCAGGAAGGCTGCTGGCATCATTCTGCCACTCTGTAAACCATGGCATGCCTGCATCTTGAGTGCTGCTGCATTTTTGGTCTCATTGGTTTACTCAGTAGGATGTTTCTGATGTTCTTCATGCAATTGGCTTTACACGCTGCAACCTACTTTCACGGAACCACAGAACTTTTACCTGGCTCCACTCAACCTTTCAGAATTCTACTGCCTAACACTTGTTGTCACTGGCAGAAAAACAAATGCTGCTTGTACCTTCTGAGATTCTCCAGAAAACAAAGTTTTTCCTCTTCATGTACTCACAATGTCATAGGTCCTTTCTAAGAAAAGTTCAGCTAGGTATTACCAGGGAAGATTAGGACTGAGCTGGAGGTTACTTAAAATGCAAAAACATGATCAAAGAAGTCTCCAAAAGGTCTAGCATTTACCTGAAACCACAGAATGGACCATTTTCATTCTGCTTCACTGCCCTGGATATCATTCTACCCATCAGCACAGACCAGGGTAACAACAGAACACGTGTACTTTTTTTTTAGCTGCTTGATAAAAACTTAAGTAGAAAGCAATAATGTTCCTGTGACGACAGTTTGTTAGGGATAGATGTGAACTATCATCCTGAAGGCTTTACCTGTCTTCACAATGATGATTCATGAGCCAAGTTGCTGGGAAGTAGGTGCCAGCTCCTGCTCTAAGTACGGGTTCTTGAAAATCTATGGTTTCACATCTTCAAGATGAAGTAGATTTGTCCTACATGCTTCTCACCTAACCC
This sequence comes from Chaetura pelagica, assembly GCF_000747805.2. NCBI lineage: Eukaryota > Metazoa > Chordata > Aves > Apodiformes > Apodidae > Chaetura > Chaetura pelagica. Next base: position 1,915,317 of record NW_009954241.1, read on the forward strand.
TACTTAAAAGTATAAAAGGCAAATCAGCCAGCCAAATCTGACTCCTTGCTGGTCAGTATGTTTACATCCAAATTTGAAAGCCCGATTTGAGTTTGTATCTCTGAGTTTGCAATCATTCTCAAAAACATTTTAAAACCTGTTATTTTTGTACTTCTAACACTGTTCATTCCATTTATCAAATATAAGTTGTCTGAAGTAAAATACCTATTCATTGACCAGTGTATTTTAAGATAGTTATTTCTACACTTCCTTAGTTTTTGCATAGCTTTCATTCATATTTTTATTCCATTTATATATTGAACATTAAATTCCACAGTTCTTTTTTGGGTAGAAAAATCCACCCATTGGCTTTCAGGACAAGAGGAAAGACTAGAGAAATCAGAGATACGATGGTTAACAAAAAATACTCAGAAAAAGAACCAAAGTATACAGTATGGGGAGTAAAATTAAATAATAATTTAAAACCCCACATATATAAAACCTGCATAATCTACTTAACCCAAATGTACATTAGAAGAATAGGGGATTCTTTAGGTCTACCGATAGCATTACACCATAGAACTTAAACATAGAGGCATGTTCTCACTTTTTTGTCCAAAAACAAACTCCTGAAAGTGCTGGAGATCAGATCAGCTCAAATACTATCAGTCCATCTTAGTGACTTGTTCGGGTATTTCTTCCTCCTGTCATAAAAGTTGTGCAAAACGCCACCATCCAGTTTACTTGTACTTCTTCCACTACTGCATTCACAACATGATCCTTTTCTAGTGCTTTTTCCATGTCCAAAATCAGAAGCCTGTCCTCATGCATTTTCTGAATATCCTGATACTGGGTAAAATAACACATTAATATATATCTAGTTTTTATTGTGAGCTTGCCACAATGATTTGCACTTTATGGATGTGACTAAGAATTTTAGAGAAATGCCTACTCGTCAGAAAGAAAACTTTCCTGTGATCTATTGACAACTAGCATATAGCCAGTTAAAGAAATCAAAGCCCATGTTGCTGGTTTTACCATTTGAAGATGGAACCATTTCCCTTCAAGAAAAAAAGTTGACAGCTGAATCTGCTTTTTTTCCTTAACTATTTTAAGCTAAATATGGGTATCATGGCTTTTTTAAAAGCAACAGTGTTCGACCAAAATGTCCTGTACATTAGAGTGAGGAAAAGCACTCGGCCTTCCTTCTTCCCATTCTTTCCCTTTTCCCCCTCCCTGCCCACACTGACAGAAGAAACAGAACGCCCTGTTCCACTTGCTGCGAATTAACACAGCCTGCTCCTTTATAACTAGCTGTCAGAATCTGTCACCAATTCATTTCTTGCCTTTACAGCTTCATGGGTAAAGGTAGAAATTACAGATAATCACTTCTACTGGGACTCTAGCAAAAGATAGTTTTTTCTGACAGGAAATAATCTTGCACATTTCTGAGAAAGAGATCAGCACAGTAAAGACATCTGCAAGCATCAAAATTTTCTGCAGTAGCATCTTGATAAGACTGTTGAAATTAAAAGCCAATGCCAAGCTTTTATTCATTTTTGCAATTCAGATGTAGGTTAAGATTAAAGGCCTGTTCTCACTTTGGTGTTAAAGCAGACCTCAGGTTTTCCTTTAATCTGACAGCTTTGAAATTTAACTAACTGACCTGCCAGGGCTACATACAGATGGACTGACATGGTGATACATATTAACACTTGAACTTCAAAGCAGCAGAGATACAGCACCCCCAGTTATAACTTGTAAAATCACTGTACAATGAACACATCGCCAGACAGTAGGCAGGATCCTGTTCCCTCAAGTAGGCATAGTTTTCACAGAGTAATGATTACGTACAGCTGAGCTGCACATTTAAAGGATGAGCAGTCATTAAGGCGACATCTGAGAAAAGTTTTGAGGTACTTTCTGCTTTTGTGAATTTAGTTTATCTTCTCCATTGTACATTGATTGAAAAGGAAAAATAGGATACATTCTGTTATTAATGAGTAAGCTCCTTCATACAGTACGATGATACCATCGCCTAGTCACCTCTGTCAGTGTAACTTGGAAACAAGCCTTGAGCATTGTCCCCTTTTAGTATAATCATCTTAAAGTACAACTTCCCTCCCTTTCTTCCTACTTTGCTGTAATTCCAAAGACTAGTTTACACTTGAAAACTGTTTCAGCATGGCTGAATGTGTCACATTAAATCACACCCATAACTGATGTAAAATGTACTTGAGTAGATGTAGTTGTATCAGCAAAAATCACTAACATAGAAGTATATTTTGAACTAAACTAGCTAAAGACAGAGATTAGCTTTTCCAGCAGACAACTTTTGGTTATTCACAAGGCCTTAACCTAAGTCCTTAGATTTCTCCTTACTTATGAAAATAACTCTTTGGTCATAATTACACTAAAACAGTTACATATTTTAAAAAAAACAATGAACAAACAAGAAAACCCAAGTTTAAGATTTGAGGCTTGATTTGTTAACAAAATAAAACAATCTTTGTATAAATAAAAATGCAGCAAGCTTACAATCAATTTGCAGTTTCATCTGTCACAGGTTTTTGAGCAGTTCCAGAGCAATTCAAGAGTTCTGTTTTTCTCTGCTTTATTGTTGGTATTTCAACAGAAGTTAACAGACTTTTGAATTTTGTGAATACAGCCAGATTTGTTGCAACTTTTTAGTGATTTTATGAGTGCACAGAATGTATTCCTTTCTAACTCTGAATAAAATACTAATTTTCAAAAATTATAACATTATAGCATATTTGGTTTTGCAATGCTTTTTTTACTACTTTTAATTTGGACTAATTATGAAATCAATCCAGTTTTAACCAAAATGCATTAACTAAGCTAATAGAACACTTATTTCCCCTCCCCCCCATCTCTGCTGGCTGAGAGGTGAAACAAACACCAGAACCAAGAAAAGGGCAGAACATATAGCCAGAAGAAAGGATCAGTAACAGCTCTGTGAGTGACCATGGGTTGTCAGACAAGCCCATACCATCTCATGTACCTACATACTTACCATTTATCCTCAGGCAGTTGCAGATTGCCCTTTCCATCACGCAGAACACAAAGGCTGTCAAAATATACTGGTTTTCTTCACATTCACATTATTGCAGGTGACTTACATTTCTCTCTCTACAACAAACGAGACTGCTCCAACTGGTCTATGGAATTAAAAATATCACTTTATTTACTGCTGCAGACTACAGGCATCATCCTAAGTTTTCTTTTCCACACAGGTGTGCTGAACATCCAGTATCTGTTGAATGAGTGACATATAACAATGAAGGATGGCAGGTGAAAGTTGACCAATGGCTCTGCATTACTTGTTTTTTTATAGAATCCAATGTCTTGTGGGTCAAAGGATCAAACTGAGAAATGCTTTTCATAGGTAGACAAGTATCAAAAGACTTTTATCTCTTCACAGCAGAAACAGCCATGTTATTTCCTATTCTCTCAATCCAGAATATTTAGTCAACTGTGTCGACTGAAGGAAGGCAGTGTTATGTTTTGCAATGTAAAAATTGTTGCTGTCATATATACTAAAAACACCTGGAATATAACTTGAGGAACAACAGATAATTCCAGCTGAAGACTAAAATGTCATACAAAGATACACGTGTCTGGACATACGAATACGTTCTCACAGACTTGCAGAGTTAGGAAATGTGTTTACTCTGCATAACTGGCAAGAAAGCCTGCAGTTCAGCGTCAGTGAATATTATACACACATGGAGATAACAAGAGGAGATATTTACTCCCAAAAACATCTGCCCAGAAGCCTCGTATCTCTGACTTCATACAATCTTCCTTCCCCTTCTGTGGGGCAGCCCCCTTGTCTGGTCCTCTGAATCTGTGAGTCGAGAACTCATTTCTTAAACAAAGCATATTACTTTAAATTGAGGCCTAGAGGTGCAATACAGCATGTATCTACATACATGCACATAATACATGCACACATTAGGAATTTAAGACACTTGTGCAACACTTGATCACAACAAATAGACATACATCATTGTTCTGTGAATATTTTCTGCGAAGAATTAATTCTGTTCCTCAATAAGCACCAGGGACCATGGCTGTGCAGGTATCTTTACCTTATTCAGAAAAATAGCCATGGAAATGGGCTAAGAAAACCCATACATTAGCAATGTCAACTTGAAGCCTCAAGCCATTCTGATTCAATGTTGTATTTCTGTTACCCCTCCAAAACTGTTTAGTAAAGCATTTTAATAACAATTTTTAATAGCAGTAAACAATACATATGCTAAATGCACTGAACCTTCTGTTAATAATTCAGCTGCTTTTCCATTTATATACGTGTAGAAATTTCACTGAGCCAGAGGAACAGTAAGTCATGTTACTTCCTTTTCACTCCTCTAAATCTTTTTGCAGAATTACAACTTAATTACTAATATTGTTTTCAAAAGTATTACAAAGAAATAGCTTTACAGAATACTAAGTAATTTAAAGATTAGTAACCACACTAGTTATTTAAATCTTTACTGATAAGAAATTTGATTTTTCCAACAAATCTGCCCACAATATTGCTGACTGTATTACATTTCTGGCAGTAGAGAGATATTATTACACATTAAAGTTTCTTGACACATAGCAGCACTTGAAGGAAACTTAATCAAAGTATAACCGTAATTTACCTCTTTACCAAGGCAATATAAAATATTTATAATACTAACAAAGATTGGCATGTACACCTCAGATTTGAAACAGTGGTTAGGGTATGAAAAATTTGGCTCACAGTCTTTATATGACCTAGAGTGCCAGGCTGGGCAACAGATTAAGCTGAGACAACATCACTCTGCCAAGAGTAACTAGTCTCCTGCAGGGACAAGAAGTGAACCTGTTCATGAGCTGCCTCGTTTGCAACTCAGTGCTATCAATGTAAATGGACATCAGCAGTTGTTCACATGAAGATGCTACTCTAAAAACTCCAGACAGCTTAAGCATCAACCAAACCTTGTCAAGAACTCTGTCACCTGAAGGCAGCAGAAAGTCACAGGTGATAAACATTTCAGCTATGGCAGGTAACTGGTTCAAAGCAAATGCAAGGTGACACCTAAGTGTACCCTGCCAAAAAGAACTACCCTGGTTTTACATTTTTATTTAATAACTACAGTTAGAGCACAAACAGGACACAGAAATACTAATCTATAAAAGTTGTCTTTGACACAAGTGATGTATTCTAATAATTTTAGTCTCAAAAGCTTCTCTCAAAACCTATGTGAAATAAACTCTGGCAATTCTTGTTTCATCAGTTTGTTAAGCAGTAGTTTAAACTTCCCAACACAGAAATGTACTGGGTTCCCAATTTTAAGAAGTTATTTCAGCTGATTCACAATATTCCAAATCCATCTGGTATCCTAAAGTTTCTTACACTTAAATGAAATCAAATGGGAAACTGTTTTTTGTTGTTGCCTTCACCTCAAAGAAAAAAAAATACCAAGAACTTCTCAAAGTGCAAACTTTGCAAGCAATCAATTCTCCGACCTCCCAATTTACTTGTATTGTCTGCATAACAAGTATTAATGGTGGATTGTTTGTTGTATTTACAGCCAGTTTATTGGGGAGAGGGAAAGTATTCTTTTACAAACGAGCCATGTTCACTATTGAGATTACTTCCAAAGAGAGCATTCAGAAAGCAAGCCTGAATATATTACATTGACAATTATTTTTCAATATTTTAACATCGGCCACTTAAAATTGGTTGTGTTATTAGCACATATACTGATCTTTAAATATACTACTTCTACATAAACAGTGCAAATCTCTATATTCACATCAACCTGAAATTAATGCTGCAATTACTGTTGACATTCACATCAAGAAAGTAGTAAACTATTTCACATGAGCAATTCCAAAACCTCAGAATGCCATTGTTAATACTAAAGAAACACAGAACAAACATGTTGGGCTTCAAAGCCTTGTTTTGATACACACGATCCCTGTAAACATGGATGTATTGTATTTCTCAATACTGATATCTGATAGAATTCTGTAAATAAAATCACTGATAAAAACAAGTCTTAACCTTTTTTGCATAGGGTTTGGATTAAGGTTACCTTAAAATAGAGCAAGCAGTTAACAAAGTCCCCTCATCAACTAGTCTTCCATTACACAAATTTAGGCATATGATTAACTTTACACAAGGAGTGTCTGCGACTTCAGTGGAAACTTACACATGTAAGCATTTGCAGAACTGGAGTCATTTTTAGCACTTAAGTTACCCCTAGTCATTGAGAATATGAGCAATAAAAGAGCTCTCCATAAATTTATTATAAAATATGCTGATTTAAAAGTTTATGCTGATATTTCTGTAAGTCACATTTATGATTCCAAACAGTTATGTACATACTATACTATCACAGTAGGAAATACTTCACTGTAGAACACCACAGTGAACAAGTTGTGAAGCACAGTGTTCAATATAATTTCCCTTTAGTATTCCCAGTGCATAAGTTGTTAACATCTACACTACACAAGGTGCCCAGGTCTAGTATTTGTTATATACAATGTAAAGGAAGATAGAAAGAGCTTTGCAGTTTAAAGTAAGGAACGAAAACAGTGGGTAATACAGGGATTCACTCCTGCAAAGTACAGAATTCTCCTTCACAATGACCACAGCCACCAAATATGGTGGATTTCAGGTCATTCAATCCAGTAAAACAGTGCTCAGCACCTTGTAGAAAGGGACATCAGAGTGCACTTTATTATAAAACATCTCCTTTTGATGTTATAAAGTGCAAAAAAGAAAGCATATATTCTAATATTTTACAGTCACTATTAAACTGCCATATTTGCACAATGCAAAATTCAAATAATCTGGTATACACTTTGTATGGACCCTAGAATAACAAATGTTGAAAATGGAGTTTTTGCATCGCAAAAAAAAAAATCTTAGTATTTTAAGTTATTGTGTAAATAAAAAAGAAAATATAAATTATAATTATTGAAATAGATATTTTAACGTGACCATTTTCCAAAGCATTCAGTATGAAATTTCACTTTCTCTTATAGCATTACTTTTTAGAATCTGCAAAATATTTTAAAAGTTAGAAACTCTAAAAAGTAGAAATAAAAATTATGTTATCACAGTTCTAGACACCTCACCTTATCAGACGTATTTCAACCTAGATGGTTTTTTTTTAAAAGAATAAATAAATAAAAAAAAGAACTTAGACTTATTTTCCCAGTTTTTAGAACAAGAAATACGGAGTTACTTTCTAAAACAACCTAAATGTCCATAAAACTTAATTTTGATCTTAAAATTCAAATAAATGGGATAGGATGTAACCACAAATTTAAAAGGCCTTGAAGTACAACACTCCTTTGGTGCATGGTACCAATTATTCCTTACATGTATGAAGAATCAAATTCTATGACAGTCTTCACACAGCTGGATAAAAAGTAGATGATCCAAGAGTTCTATGTGTTACAGAGCTTTTTTTTCTTTGAACAGTGGGGAAGAAACTCAGAGGAAAATTCTGACACTGAGAAATAGTCTTCCTCCAAGCTGTACCACGAGCAGAGTAGCTCCTTACCTTGAGCTTGACTGCACACTAGTAATTTAGCCCTAAGAGAATGCAATGTTGGTTGTATAATAGCATTATACCATATCCAGTGATGCAAAACTTAATGCTAAAAAGAAATGTATTGAAATACAAAGCTAAAAAGGTATGACTGAAATACATTTTTAAAGCAACAGACATATTCCTGTAGCCTGTGAGCCACAGATAGGAAGGACGGCAGAAGACAATATAGGTACGACCAAGTTTATAAACATTTAAATCTTCAACAGGATATTCTCTGCTATTCAGTCAGAGAATTGGAAGATAGTTTCTGGGTTATTGCTGTCTGTAGGGTTTGTTGGCTGCAGTGTCTTTGTAGGTGTAGTTTTACCATGAGAATGAGAGGAAGAAGAATGTGAACTTTCACTGGAGCTGCTACGTGTCTCTGTGCTTGTACTTGTTTTTTTCATTTTCCTTCTCTTTGCAAGAGGTGCCTTGTCAACATTCTGGAGACAAAATCCTTCCCTTTTGTACTTGTTAAAGGCCTGTTTAAAAATAAAAGGTAATTCCAAGCTTTTCAAGATGTTTAAGACATTTTATGTCTTGTAGCTTATTATGAATGTTCTATGGTAAACCATAAGATAAACTGTAATCTCTTTACAGATCCCTACTGATTCTTATTGCAGCTCTAACAATAATTTTACTAGCCTTTATGTGTATTTCAGAGCCAATGCATAACATTATTAATTGGCATCTTCCCCTTCCTGTTCTTTTTAATTTAGAAGTGCTTTTTATTAAGCCCAAGACCTATTTAAGACTATATTTTCTGAAAATACACTTAGTTAAAATACAGGGTTTTTTTCAGCCCAAATTATGTTGCATTGGGACCTCTCCATGTAATGAATTCCTTCTTTTTCTCTTCATAGTAATATACATCTACAAGTATTTCAGAACAAATCCATTCAATTTCAGTTTATTCTCTGTAGGAGAAATAATAGAAACAACACTATAACTCAACTGTTTGATAATACTGTTGCAGTTCAAATGTTTTTAGCAAATATGCAATGGTAGACAAGGAAGTCCATTACAAAAAGTATCCATGTTTAAAACATCAACTAGATATGTTTTAGGAATGTTACCTTGCTTTTGTAACCATAAGGACAAGAAGTCAAACGGTTATTTCAGTTAAACAGGAAGTTTCTTCTCTTTTAAAAAAGTCTGAAGACCTTCTAATAGGCTTCTCTAAGAAATATAATATTTATAATAGCTTTTCATAAAATGTCTCTTAGTACCCAAAATGCCACTAGTATATGTGTTTTCAAGAAATTTATTCTTGTCTTACCATTCATGGTTTCACTCAATCATAGATATTAGGTATGGAGGGGAAATCATAGCTATAAGCAATCACTGAATTATAAGGACAAATACATTTTTTGATTAAAAGAAAACATCCAAAAACCTACATTAACACATTACAAAATCTAGCACATAAGATTTCTTGGAACTTACATGAAAAGTGGCTTTGACATAGGTATGCACCGAAGCTCCTGAAGAGCCTAAGTTATCAGGAGTCATCAGAGGGTTGGATGACAGCTGGCTGCCATCCTGAAGCCATTCATTGTATCGCAGGCTGGACATCTTAATTCTTTTGTTTGGATCCACTGTTAGAAGTCCTAGTAGAAATATATAGTTCTCTTCAACTGTGAGCTATTTTTCTTCTTGTATTTCTCAATTATTTTTAAGAAAATCCCATGTGTTGCTTTGATAAGTCAGTCATGACAATATTTATCCTAGGTATGCCAGTATTTATCCTAGATAAGGCTCATGCTATGTTACACTATCATCTTTCCCAGAAGAATCATTACAAGGAATTGCTATTTAACTCTTTGACAACTCGTATCTCTTCTTACAGAAACTCAGAACTATCAAATGATTTTTTCACTTTAAACCTGTCTAGGTTCAAGAGCATAAGCCTCAGATTATCTGCATGATCAACTCAAGTCTGAATCTGGAGATGCCTGTATTTTTGGCAGAAAAATTCCCTACAGCCTGCTTCTACAGAAATCCAGAACTCCATTTCAGTAGAACTAATATTGGTGTCTATCTTATGCTGAAAACATGATTAGATGCTGAAAAGCTTAAGGGGAATCAAAGCATGGCCAAGGTGAAGGAAGCAGCTCAGAAATACAGCAGTCTTGATAGATACATTAAGAAACAGCCTGAGGAAAGGATTATGGTAATACATTAATTTTCTGCAAAGCTCAACTTTTAAAACATTTATCTCATGACCTGGTGTTTTAATACAAGCAAAAATAACATAAAAGAACAACTCTGCTTCTAAGTATGTTTTAAAGAGTGAACTGACTTTTTCTGAAGCTCTTCAGTTACTTCTAAGCCTGCTAACCTACCAGCATCTCCATACATTAGAAAGCTCTCTGCTTGGCATAATAACAATTTGTATGTAATGCCATTCTGCTGTGCTCGACTTTACCCATACATTATATGAGGGGTCAGTACACAGCTCAAGCTGTGACTGTTACTCTATCATGTTAGGCACTCTGATGGTGATCACAGAATCCAGATCGTGTACAGTTCTCTAAATTTTAGCTTTTGAGATAAAAATATTAGGTACATGAAATATTTGTGAATACATACCTTGAATTAACTCTTTAGCCTCTTCAGAAACATTTTTCCAAGCTTCTCCTTCAAAGGAAAACTCCCCCTTTTTAATTTTCTTCATAATTTCCAATGCACTGGTACATGTCAAACTTTTGTCTTGAGACTGAAATGGTACCTGTCCTGATAGCATTGTATACTGTCATGAGAACAAAGGTAATGTTAACACAGTGTATTTATTGACAAGCCAATGCTATAGAATAAAACTGACTAGCAGAACTTTAAAGGTATAGAAAATTTTAAATATGCAAGAATTTATCTGAGGTCCTTGTTAGAAAAAAAAGATTCACCTGTTTTAGGAAATTATAGGCAAGACACTATGATATTTCTACCCAGTTTATATCTATTGAGATTATTTTTTTTATAAATCAATCACTCTTTGCAAACCAGATTCTGTCTCTTAATTGAAAATGTAGGAAGATATTGTGGATGCCTGTGAAATGTCCTAACAACAATATCTCTTTTTATGAACAAGGCAAGTATTTTATCCATTTCCAGAAACGCTGAACTTCATTTACTGCTTAGGAAATAACCTCTCTTTAGAACATACTGTTTGTACAGCAGTATTTTCACTTCACCTGAACTCAGTATCTACCCAACCCAAATCTGAAATTGTGTCAAGTCCTTTGCATTTTAACAAGAAGTAAATATGTACAATGAAGATCCAATTAAAAACTTCAGTCACTCACCAAAATGACCCCCAAACTCCACAGGTCACAGGATTCATCATAACCATTGTGATTCAAGAGCTCTGGAGCAGCATAATGAAGAGTAAAACATGGAGTCTTAAGAGGTTGATTATCAGGTGGTTTTAAACGAGCAAAGCCAAAATCAATTATTTTTATTTCTGAATTATCAGTTTCATCTGTAAACAACAAATTCTGAAAAACAAAGACAAAATCAATGCCAGTACTGCATAGAAAACTGGCTAGAATACTTAGTAGTGTTGGGTTTTTTTCTAGACTCACCACTACAGAAAACTGACCATTATCTAGAAAAAAGGGAACTGGGAGACATTAGGAATGGAAAAGTAGAAATAACTGTACTCAGAGATGAGAGAAAGCATGATGTGCTTGTCTGCCTCCTGTATATCTGCAAGTTGGGATAGTTCTGTCTGAGATTACTAAAGAAAACGGCTACTTAGCAGAGAACAGCAGGGAAAGTAATCTGGGGATGACTGACAAGAAAAAAGCAAATAAATCAAGATAAATGGAGAATCACCCAAACCAAATTAAGTTTTTTAAGCTTCAACTTCTTTCTGGCATATTGCAAATGACAGCTTTCTTGTGTGTGGAATTCTTGTTGTATGTCTTGCCTTGTGTCTGAATAGTCCTTGGTCCTCAACTGGTAACACACTGAAGCCATATTGCCATGAGCACAGTAATGCAAAAGAACTTGAAAGTGAAGGATGGTGGGCTGGAAAGTGCACCAATAGCTCAGTCGCTGGGCCGACTGCTGTTTGGCATGGATTTCAAAGTCAGCAGATAGGCCTTCTGGAAGGGACCTCGGTCCAACAGCGTTCAAGCATTGAAGGTCACAGAGCAGCCCAAACTAATAGCCTACTTCATACACAAAGCCAAAGAAACTTTGATATGGTAGTCTCTGAGAATTCCAGCTTTACAGTCTAACGGTGGCATCTCAGACTTGAACACAGACAAGCTGTTACCAGTTCAGAAGAAGATTTAAGGCCATCTCTTCTTCTTTTCCCTGAGTAATTACATTCGTGAAGATACAAGAGTGAAGCTAAATCTTAGGAGAACTAGCTGAAGCCAAGATGAATTTTAAATTATTTCTACTCCCTTGAACTTCTGTAAGAAGACAGGAGAAGAAAATGTTGCTCTTGCCTTTGCTGTTTAATCTATGGAATGCTACAAAAAGTCTTACTATTAGAAAGCCCATAGCTCCATTTAACTTTGAGTAATTCACTTATGTGTCACAAAGTAATTAATTTCAAATTCACTAAAAAGGGGGGAAATATACAAAAGGAGGAGTGGAAACAGATCAATAAGGAGAACATGAGAGCATTCCTTAAGGATAAATGAGAAAAGCTAGTACAAAGCAGTACTGCTGCTATAGCTTAATGCACAATCAGTAAAGTCAGTTTTTCATATTAAAATGTTGTGCAAAACAGATCTGAAGGAAGTCTAATTTCAGAAAAAATATTAATACAATGAGGATAGGTGATTAATACAATCCTCTTTTTTCTAAAGTGATGTTATACAGCCAACAAGTAAAAAAAAAGAGTTGCAATAATGTTGCTTTAAAAATACCTCTTAAGACAAAACTGAAGCTGGCTATGCACAGAAAGAAAGGTAGAGTCCAAGTGTCCCAAGTTGGGTTCAGACTACTGTGTTGATTAGGTAGATAAAGCATGTTTCACAAAACCCCACAGTAAAAGCTATATTCCACATATATTTTATATATATATGCACAAGTTATTTCTGCCTTGGTATGTTTTTTCTCATTTCTTTATAATCCAGTTTACAGATTAAGGATCACTTCACTGAAACAGTCCTCGACTCTTTTACTGAGGGGCTCCAAATGGTCACATACGCTACATTAACTCTTTATTTCTGTGAATTCACTTATCTTCTATCCAATACTTTTCCTCTATTTTGCAGAGCAATATATGTGACCTAATTACTACTGCTTAAACACAAGTCTTCCAGTCCATGCAAACACAAAAAAAGTCTCATCCTTAGTGATATAAAACCAGCCGTATTTTTTTTAAATATACTTACCAGTATTGCATTAGATGTCAAAGTTTAACATCAAACAAATCTGAATGGAATTGTTAGGAAAGCAATAGAATTTCCCATATATCTTTGCACAGAAAGGTGCACAAACCACATCTATATTGGGAAGTGTGCATATCCCTTACTAACTTCATGCCTGAACCTAAAATAGTAACTATCAAAACAACAAGCAGGAAGGAAACAGGCTGGTTAAGTCCAACTTTGTGGAGGCAATGCATTCTGCAGGCTCTTTGCTAACCCTTCATCACTTGGACTGTCCAGACTTCTGTTCCTGAACATGAGATAGAACTGGTGACTGCCTAATTTACTATGCAGCTGAAGCTCTGCTTTACAGAATCTGGCCTTTACACTTAAGGTGGCAATAAGACTAAAATCACGAGAATATGAAGACAGAAAGGTTTTCTGGGTTTTGTCTTTTTCATAATGACTTGTTTCAAAACATCACAAACTTTTTCCAAGAGTCACATTTTCAACTGACACATTAGATTTTCACAATAGCCTCTCTTTATTTAATGGCTTATTTAGTACAGAGACTCCAGTACAGACATACTTTCAACCACCTACATTTTGGACTGATTTTCAAAAACAGTTTATTATCAACACCTAACAGACCTCTTAAATTGGAAGACAGACCTGTTGAATTGTAATTACTATAAAGGAAGTAAGTTTGTAATACACCTGAATGTATGCTACAGAAAGATGAAACATCAGTAGGAATAAGGATAATTTTAAACTCCATATACAATAGGAGTAGCTGTTTTTTGAGGCATGATGACTGCAATCACCAATACAATACAGGAACTTCACTGGATGTACTAACATCAATTTATGCTATTCGTGGGCTAAAGAAAACTAACATATGCCCAAACCCATTGTTGGCAAAGAATAAGGAGCAAATATTTGCTGCAGGAAGCAGAACAAAGCCAGTTGTGAACTGAATCGTCTGCAAGACAAGACATTGTAGCACAATAAAAATACAAGACAAGTAGATTCTTTTGGGAAACTAATAGACTCCCTGAACTCAAGATCACACATCTTCATTAGTTGGTGGTTTATTTGTGGTTCATTTTGTGTTTAACTGGGACAGACAACAGTACAAGGGTGTCACAGTAACCTCCAAAGGAAGCCCTAGTGAGGGAATAAAAATCAAACAACAGGTGGAAAAGTACAGGCAAGTACCCAAGCAACATAGCTCTGCTTGTGAACTGTTTCATACAATGTGTACTAGTAAAACCTGTCCCCAAAAAGGAAAAGAATGTTCTTAAACAAGTTGGAGTGTTAATTGCTGACAAAATTAAAAATGTTTCTTGACAGTTACTTTTACCTATGAGCATAAAAATATGTGCAGATGAAAGTGGTAATGTTTTATTTAAAAAATAGAAGTAGAAAGCGGTAATAAAAGCTCGAAGAATAGAAATGTATCACATTCCAGGTATTTAATAACTTAATCTTTAAACATATGTAAGCAAGTCACTCTACCTCAGGTTTCAGATCTCTATGGACTACTCCTACATCGTGCATATGGCTCACCGCTGAAACAAGTCTTCGCATAATATGACTGGCTTCAGTCTCACTAAAATGTTTCTTTTTCTGAATACGTTCCAGCAATTCTCCTCCCTTCAGCAACTCCATTACTAGAAACGTGTGAAGCTGAAACAATAAAGAAAAACATGGGATGTTAGAAATTGAACACTACAAACCAACATTCATTCAGGAGATAGGTGCTATTCTGATAGGTTGTCAAAGCCTGAAGAAGTAACACTGCTGCTCACAGCAACACAGAAGGCCAGTAAGAAGCACCAAATTGCATCTCGGATTACATTCTTCCCATCAAGCTCACTGAGACTGAAGAAAGTCGATGTCTTCCCCATGTCCACTCATATTTATTTACAAAAATGCAATGCTTCCATGTAAATGGATAATTCTGTAGAGAGAATGCCTTTCTTTAGGCTAACAAAGCTGGGAAAAGCTCCATTTTTGCTGTTTAAGCCTGTTCTGATGCAGGGATATGTTTCTATTAATACGCATAAGGAGTTAGCCATTTAATGTTACTTAAGGTTATAGTACAGATTTTCCATTCTCTAAGGTTACTTTAGGAGTGCTCCACATGAGAACTCTCCTGGTTCATGTATAAGAAGTATGATGGGGATAGACTGGGATACATAGGGAGGCAAGAGAGTCCATGTTCCATTACAAAATCAGACTGGAACCACAGAGCAGTTTAGGTTGGAAGGGGCTTCTGCAGGACACCTGGTCAAATTCCCTAGCTCAGACTAGGGCCAACCTCAAAATTAGATCAAATTATGGCTTATTACATGCTGTGGATATACTGCATTACACTGAGGAAAAAAACAACTAAGGTGTCAAAATAAACCATAAACTGATCTCAGTATATTCTCAAACAGAGGCTCTAGTTTCACACTTGGTAATTTTGCAAGCTACTTGGTTATCTCCATTAAGTTACTAAAATGTAAGAAAAAAAGTCAGATGTGTAACCTTCATATGCAAGATTTCAAAATTATTTCACAAATATTAATTTACAATTCATGACAACCCCAAGGAAGGGGAATTAAGTACCTCAGTATCACAGATATGGAAACTAGGCCACAAACATATTGTATGATGATTAACAAAGTAGACCAACGACAGAAACGGGACTCTTATTTCTTTCAAAAATGTTTTGGATTTGTTAAAGAGTAACTGCAAGTTCCCTTGAATGCAGAACTTTTGCTTCACCTTCTATGCTGACTAGACCAAAGCCAAAGTTGTCTCCATAGTAACAGTATGCTTAACTCCTAGAAGTTATTAAAGAAACATAGCAATGTGTTTGGCAAGTGCTGATTATAATCTGTTCAAAATACCTGATCATGAAAAACTTCATGTAACTTCACTACATTTGGGTGTCCTTCACAGAGTTTCAGAGCTGTTATTTCTCTCTGGGTGTTGGCTTCCATTCTGGAAAAATCAAGCAGTCATTTTTGCACCAGTTGTACTGAGCAAATTGCACATTCAAAGCATTACACCTATTTTTTTAATTGCTTGCAATTCAGATTTTTAATATTACAACCATTTGAGCACAATTAAAAGCATATTTGCAGTAAGCTGAACAAAACTCTCCACATAACCCTGCAAGTTAGGACATTAAAAAAACCCCACCCAAATCATATAATGCTTTTTATGCAACTGCAACTTGCTACATAAAAAGATGAAATATTCTACAAGTGTTTCTATCTAAATCAAACCTTTCCCTTAGTCCAGGGCAATTTGACTTCACCTCTGTTCCTACAAGTATTAGTTAGTTAAGCTATATCTTGAAGACTCAAATTATTGGCCCAATTCTTTTCCATTCTTACAGGAGAGAAGTACTTCCAAAGCTTTATGGAAACTATGAGCTCTTAGGAAAAGAGAGTAACATCACCTATATGTGAACTGTGTTATACAAATGAACCCCTAAACAGGCTATTGTAAAAATGTGAAACGGAAGAAATAAGACCAACTCCAGATTAAAAATTACTGCGTAATTCTCGTTCAAGTAGTGAAATCTATAGCCACAAATGTGAACATGGTGAACACTACAAAAATTATGAGAATGGAGACAGAGCAGAACATTTTGTTTTCCACTAAATATATGTGTAGATTAATTTTGGGCAAATAATGCCTGAAAATTTTTGACAAAACTCTCTCCAAGAAAGTCTAAACCTATACTGACTTCAGATAATGGCCTTATGAATAACACAGAAGCTCTCACCACATGTTCTTAATTTTGATTGCTTGCCTGCCTACCCACAATTAGGACTGTAGTTACTCAGATTTTAAACATACAGTATCAGGAAAAATGAATGGGAGGCTCTAAGCAAGTTTACAGGACTCAACTATTTCATTTGCCTTCAAACACACAAATAAAACCTCAAATTGTTGGATGGAGGGCGGTCCAGCACTATTAACAAAGCAACACCACAGTGGAATTCTTGATAGTATCACAAAAAGGTTTGCCTAGGTGTAGGATTCATTTTTTGGCACCTTCAACAAATAGGAGTGGAAGACTGTCTGAATTTGAAGCCAAGAAGTTACTAGAAATCTACTGTATTTCTTCTTTTAACAAGAGTTGCTGGTGTGGTCCTCAAAACAGTATTAACAGTTTAATAGTTTCTTACTCAAGGTTGGTTTGTGTCCAGCAGCTCAGAGTGTGGGTTTACTGCTACCTCTAAATACTATACAAACATGCTCTGACTCTGCTCACAGCTTGCAATCCTAAAAAAAAATAAAAAAAATCTCTGTATACAGACCACTTCTTACCTTCATTTATCCTGATCCACCAAGATGAAGGAGAAAGACTAAAAGTACATATGAGCAATATAATTTAGGGATACAGTTCCTAAAAGTTTAGTTCTATGGGAAAAGTTAGTACTAGTTTGCTTACTATTATCCAGAAACAAAAAAATCCATGAGCTTAAAATGAGTTGGGAATACTGATCTGCAGCTGTGCTTGCACCACAGAAAAAAATCTGAATATAGACATAAGGCAGAGATTTCCAGTTTAAAATACCTAATGTTGCTGCCTACTGCACACTACTTGTTTAAGGTCTTATTATGAATGAAATTCTAGTTAATGGATCTCACAGGGTGAACTAGTTAACTGTAAAATACATACCTACAGTAGGATTCAGTGGCCTAAGCATAGGAAAGTTTGGAAGACATCAGCCATGAAGACATCTACATAAAGGTAGTAGTCACAAGACTGATGGGAAATGGAGGACAGACAGGACACCAACAGGTGGTAAAATGGCACTACATAGATGCTTATGTTGAAGTTACTGAATCCCACTACCACTGTCTTGTAATTCTGTCTCTCTATAGGCTCCACTAATAGTTTTGTGTAGGTCTCCATTAATCATAGCTAACTTAGGAAAACTGATTGAGATACCTATATTTACATGTCTTAATTTTGAACCTACCCCATCCAAAAAGCATGTCATAAAACACTTTAGCCTAGTGGACAGTTACTTCTAGAGTCTGGAAAAACAGAGGTACAGTCAAATGTCTTGGAGAAGAGATCACTATGAACTATCATTTTGATAGCAGAACATTCGCACTTTCCTTTCCCTTTCCTGCCAGCATCCTACAATACTCTAGGGACATTTTTACTAATGAATCCTGCAAAATGAAGATAAAATTCCATCAAATAATTTCTTCTCTTTATTTTCTTTCCTGGACAGAAACTGCCAAAGGTATCTATTCTGGAAAAGGACCAGATGGTCGCCATGCACAAAGCAAACTAGCTGCTTCCATTGTGCTGTTCTCTTCAGAATGTCCAAGAAATGAGATGCAACTTACAACTCCACAGTCCAGTTTTGTTGTACACACACACACACAATTAACTAAATCTGAGGCAACCCACACTACAGATTCTTCTTAAAAGCAATGTCCAAGGCAATCAACTGGGCTGCTTAGGAAAGGCAGCTAACATATGCCTGTATTCAGTTCACTTAGGTCTAAAGACAGGAGGGCTTTATACCTTACTCTGGTTAGCAGCAAAATTAGGGGAAATTAGGGTAGAACATAACTAGGAACGAGAAAAGTACTCTAGGTTTCTTCTTGTGTCCTCCCCAACAGAATAACGTTTTGTTTCAAAAGATTCTCAGAATCTTTTAAAGGTCATAAGATTACTAAGTTTCTGTAGATTCTTCAAATAGGACATTATTTTAAAATTATTTTTCCACTTCCAAAAATGTAGCGAACATTATTCTGATCCATGGGTGACAGTAAGCAAAGAAAATATTTTGTCTTATAGAATATTTATACCTTTTGCTAATTATTTTTACTGCATACTCTTGGCTAGTTTTCTTGTGTAAGCACTTTCGACAAATGGAAAAACTTCCTTCTCCCAATGGTTTCTCTTTCAGATCCAGTTCATATTGATGATAAAATGGAGAGTCCTGTTAGGAAACTGTCTGTATTTAGTT
Source organism: Chaetura pelagica (assembly GCF_000747805.2). NCBI lineage: Eukaryota > Metazoa > Chordata > Aves > Apodiformes > Apodidae > Chaetura > Chaetura pelagica. The sequence goes on from NW_009954241.1 coordinate 1,934,232, forward strand.
CCGCAGAATACTTTTAGTATACACAGTCAAAGACAAAGAGTAAAGTTCTGTGAGAATTTTTCATCTACATTTTAAAATGTAAAAGAGCTCTCTTTTTTGTAAAATATCTTAACTTCTATTTAATACAATGCATAACTTCATTTGAATAACCAAAGAGTAAAACTTATGTTACATTAAACGAACATAATCACTAAATAAATCATTACTACTACAATAGCTTAAGATACAAAATATTCAGACAAACAGGATCAAAGATGGCTGTACATACATTTATCCACAAAACTATGTGGTCGCTTGAAGACATCACAATAGCATGTTCTCTTCTGAGGCTTCATACAACTATACATACTTTTGGGCAAATACATCATAGAAGGAATTCTGATATAATTAAAGTAGCTTCAAAAATATCTACAATGGCTGGCTAAATAAGAGCTATCAGGAGTCAAATTACCATTACTACTATAATTCAGTCCTCTGGAAAACTAGACAATCATCTCACTTTTCAAATTAAACTTCAACCACTTCTTAGTAGTACCACATGCAAATTATAAACTTGGATCATCTGAAGAGCAATTACAGAGAACAGATAAATGCACAATGACTATTTTGTAATCTGTAGCCTAGCTTGTGATTGCTGCTTTGAAAGTTACATGGAGTTCCAAGTTACCTAAATGAATTTGACTCTTGATATTATTATTACCTTCATCATAGCACTTCTGGCAATAGTTGTAGTCTCAGGCCGTTCATCCCCCATATAAAACTGAAGAGGATCTACTATAGCTGCGTTGCGTTTAAACAAAATAGAAGGTGCAACGAAAGAATATCCCTATTGAAATTAAGACATCAGAAAAGGGCATGGCTTGAAATCATTACACACAAACTATCATATTGCATACAACACATTTGAAGTTTCAGAAGAATTTTTCAAATAAAATTAGAATTTTCATAACTTAATACAGAAACCATAACTGCCTCATTGATGGCTACATATGTTCAATATGTACCAGTATCTTCCTGGACTTACTTATAAGATTCTCCACAGCTATAGATAAAAACAATAATACTGCAAAAATTCTGGAAAATTATGTTATAAAATTGGCTCAGCTTGTTTTACAATAGTGTTAAAGTCACAGACTTCAAACTAACTAGCTTACCTGAACACCTTTAAGTTAAGGCATGAAACAGTTTTCATGTTGTAAGCATTAAACTACTTTAAATTGCAAAACTGAGCAAGCTTCATATTAATTATGTGCTCAGTTTGGTTATCATAACAAGAAGAGCTGTGACTGTCACTGCAGGATGAATCACATCATATTACATACACAAATTGCTTGCTATAGTCACTACAAAACTAACAACTTCCAAAATATGATGCTATATTTTTGTACACCAAGTAAGGACCTGCTCAAAACCAGCCAATAAAAAAGAAAAAAAGCACAAGCAGGGAGAGGAGAGAAAGCAATCTGAACTGCTCTTCACCTCTGCAGTTTTGGTTCTAAGCTCAAGGCTGCATAGGAGCTGGTTTTGCCCATTTGACATCCACACTGCGCAAGTCAAGAAGAGATCACTCTTCAGTAGCATGGAGCAGATGGTAAGGAAAGCTTAGTTACTGATCTGTATATAGTAGTCTTCTAATCAGAGAACTCCTACCAGACATGAAAGGCCTACTTTCAACTCTGCAGTTAGTTCCCTCTTCCCAAAGAAATACCTCAACTAGAGCATAATGAGGACATAGGCAAACTACAGTGTTACTGTCAAAGCTGGTAACCCAGGCTGACAGAGTCATGACAAGACTCATAAGGTATGAAGAATCATTAAAGGAGAGGCTGACTTTAGTCCAGCAGATAGGACATTCATCTGGGAAAGGAGAGACATGGCATTTTATATTTGCAGTAGGACTGTTTCCACCTTGCTCATTTTGCAATTGCTGAACAAACAGCTCTGGGAACAGGGATTTGGCATTATATAGTTAATTCCCAATAACTTAGAAGGCAAGGGAAAAATAAAAAGCTAGCTATATATGCGGAATTGGTCAATAAATTAGTACTTTCAGATTAATGTGGATTCTTAAAATACCTGAAATATTCTTTCTGAAGTCTGAGGTGTAGCTGCAGGAGAATATGTCGGATCCATTTCTGTAAACTCCTCTGCAAAATTACTGACATCCAATTCATCTCTGATTACTGGTTTAAATGGAGCTGGCACTTTTTTGGCAGCTAAATCATCCCAATTCATATTCTAAACCAAAAGAAAGAAAATAAGTTTGAATCACATGAAAATTTAACAGAAACAGATATCAGAAAGAGGGACTTGTCCAGAAACAAACAGTTCTAACTCAATTTGCTGTTTTCCACAGGCAGATGGAAAGCATTCAAATTATGCCCTACTAATTTGCTTAGGTAAAAATAAGAAGTATCAAACATATTTGTGAGTACCCAGAATTCAGTTTTAAAATAAAAAAAAAATAATTAACAGAAATAAAAAGAACAGTGGAATTAAGCCAAACAATTAGCATGACAACCTTAAATTTTTTCCTCTATTCCAGAAGAAACAACATTTATATTTTTGTAAGTCATAGCACATGCATGCAGCATCATCAACTCTTCACTGCTGATTTCTATGCTTAATTACTAATCTCAGCCTCCAGAGCCCTGAGAGCATAATGCCTCTGGATTCTTACTTAAATGCATGGCTAGAAATAGGAAGCATAGATATGGCAGTTATGAGAAAATAGTCTTATTATTGTAAAGGAGTAGAACTGAAATGAAGCCAAAATTAGAAAGTGTTGTATGAGGAAAAAAAATATCTTCTGAAACAAATGGAAATTAGAGGAAGTTTAACTCTATGTTGTCAGACTCCTATAAGAGGAAGGAAATAAAGAAGGGATGACAAGAAATTCAGAAGTTAAAAAGGCAAGATACTGCCCAGACTGAATGTTATTACAATTAAACTGAAAGTATTTATTTGAAAGGTTTAAATAATACCACCAACTTAAAGTACCCCAAAATTTATATTAATTAAAAATATGTTTAACTTCAGAAGCACTGGAAATACATACTTAGTTTTTTCAAAGCAAACAATCGCAACCAAATATTAATACACTGAAATCTGAAAATAAAATCTACTAAACAAGACTAAAGATTTAATTAGGTAAAGGAAAGTATGGAACGGGTGTTAATAAAATTCACCATTAATGATAAATATTGAAATTTTACTAAGAATGTTAGTGGCAAAATTTCATTTAAAAAAACAACACACAACATACAATTTGTTTTCCATTAAACCTTAAAACTTCTGGTTTAAGTAGTGTTTCTTTTCTCTGCTTCAAGTTATTGTTAGAAACAGGCAGAATATCTTAAAAAATCTACCATGCCCTTCTTGTAGTATGGACAAAATCCATGTATATAAGCACATGGCTATTCTGACTAACTTCAGTGCAATTGTTAATGTAATTAACACATCTCTAAGCTATTAAAAAACAACAGATCTTCTTTAGACTTTAAACTCTGAAATAGAGTAAGCAGTATCTGGGGAGTTTTGTTATTTGTTTTACCTGGAAAAAGGGATGCTGTTTGATTTCATCAGCGTCAGTGGGACCACAACCTAGCCTCTTCTTGGGGTCTTTCATCAAAAGACGCTGAATTATATCCTTAGACAATGCACTCATTTCTTGTGGATAAGGTGGCTCACTTTTTAATATTCTCCTGACAAAAAAAATATATATAATTGATAATTATTTAATGTGTTAAGTGTTTAACCAACCAGTTATTGTACTAATGGTAGCATTTAATATTTCACTTAAACTTCTGTTTCACCTGATGAGAAGAGGATGAGAAATGTGAAATCAACGTTTTTGTTTTAAATATTTGAGCAAATATGGAAATGAAACATGTTAGAGATAAATTATGTAATTTATTTGCACACATACTGAGCTAACTATTCAAAAGAAATCTCACAACTACAACAGATAGCTCCACAAAACCATGAACTTGATGCCTAACAGCAGTCAAAACCCAAAATACAATTCCAATAAAGAGAAAAATACAGTTGGTCCATTTGAGGTTTCTTGTACCTTCTATATTTTGTGCAGTGCTCATGCCTTAATCTAAAAAGGAGGCACTATAAATTGAAAAGTTTTATAGAAGAGTAACAAGATTAACCAGAAATATATAATGTGTTTCAGATCATCATAGAAAGGTTTGTGTTGGAAAGGACCTTAAAAATCATCTAGTTCCAATCCCCCTGCATGGGCAGGGACACCTCCCACTAGATTAGGTTGCTCAGAGCCCCATCCAACCTGGCCTTGAATATTTCGAGAGATGGGGCTTTCACAACTTCCCTGAGCAACTCGTTCCAGTGTCTCACCACCCTCATAGTAAAGAATTACCTCCTAATGTCTAATCTAAATGCCCCCTACAACAAAGGCTAGGACTACCCAGCTTTCTGAAAAGGAGACTGAAGAGGACTGGACATAGTGTTTCCCTCAAAACAATGAACAGTGAAGAGAAAGTAGATAGAGACCTCACTGTCTCTTTTAATATAAGGCCACGTCAAAGGCTTATACTACAATGTCAGTCTCATGAGAATTTGAAGAGGATTCTGACCTCATTCATTCCAGGTGATAATCTTAAGGATTTAAGCAGGCATGTCCTTGCAACGCTCAGTAAAGGCCTTATAAAGACAAGCAGTGTCATTGGGAGTTTTCCAACACAGTCAGCAGATTGCTCCCCATGGTTAGGATAAAACAAAAGGGGAAAACATGCTGATTAGGATATCTTCCTAATTTTTCATTTTAATTAGCACTGTAAAAAGCTAAACTAGACGGAAAGAAAAAAAAAATAAAGGCAACTATTTTGGTCATGATACAGATATAAAATACATTATTCTGAGCCACTTTTCACTCTCCACTGTGATTAGCCTGCAAGCAGATAGCTAGAGCTGACTGAGGAAGAGATGATAATAAAACATCAAGAGTGCAGAATATGAACCTTTTTTTGCCTTCACCAGGTAAAAGACAATCAGCACAAAAAACTGAAAGGATTACCATAGCTGACCAATAGAAACACTAGATTTAGGCAAGAACTGTTACTATAGTCTATTATCAGGGCTACCAGAACTTTATTATAAGCATCACCAAAAAGATACATACCCGTCCTGATGTTCAGGGAATCAGAGAAAGCAATCCCAAGCTGTAACCCTGTTAAAGGGCTGAGGGACGAGCTTCTGAAGGGGAGTTTTCACCTTTACATTTGAGAATTACACGTCACCTCATAACTACTAATGCCAGATTCTTTTGTTCAAGCTTTGAGCAGTTAGACTTATTATGTGCATCCCCAGCTCTAGGGAAGTCTGAGACTTTGAAGCAATACTTATGACTTTCTTAAAACCATCTGCCTTACAGAAAGGTTGAACTGATCTGTAGGGAGAGTCACCAATATGATGTGGTTCACACCAAGTCTAGCACCAAACATTCCTTCATGTGGCAGAGGTTTACTAACTCATTGCTATCGGTTAGGAAAGCATCATTACATTATTGTCTATCAATTCTTGGACTCTGGGCTCCCATCTAACCACACAAATGTTGTAAATTCTAGGTTCACAGCTACAGGCTTTAGGACAAAATTCCAGAAGACACCATGTGAATTACAAGTTGGATTTTAACAACCACTCTGTCCTTTAAAGGATCTAGCAACAAGAGGAACTCAAGAAAAAAAAATAAATTTTTGTTTAGATGTTGAATTATTATTTCCCTTAAAAAAGATCCTCTTGTAACATCAACAGGAATAAACTGTCAATAAGGAAGAAAGAACACCACAAGCTGAGCTAAGAAAAGGCTTTTTTCAAGAAACAGGAAGACTGGGGAACATCTTTAAATAAAGAAAACTACATTATCTATTTATTAAAATAAAAGCTGAAAGACTACAGGACTGTTGTCTATAAATGTGTAACAAAAACAACCAGAACAAAAGCACACTGAGCAACACCACAATAAGCCTGCCACAACTAAATTTAGATCAGAAATTAGGTTATTAGCCACAAGAGAATGGATGTAAGCAACCTCTCAGCTTCAAATATAATCTTCCATTATCAGATTAAGATATTCAAGAACACATAAGGACCTACCAAAAGACAGGCAGATCCCATAAAATACAAATCCAAAAAGTTTGCCATTTTTTCTGGAAAAACTGTCTGTAATATTCAAATCAAGGTTGGCTATAAAAAATGCTTAACTCCTTCAGAGTTCCATTTCGTAAATCTTGGAGTGAAAATTATCGATTCAGACAGGGCATAAGTAATCAACAACATTTCTAACTTTAAATAGGTTAAGTTTTAATTCCATCATAATGACCAAGATGGCAAAGTCCAACATTTTCTTTCGTTAATGGATTCCCCACTCCCCTGTATTTTTTCTAGTGACCCTCTAGGTTTCTACCTGTTTTGGTACAAACCTAGAAGCAAAGAAAACAGGTCTCAACTTTCCAATAAATTGTCTGAATTTATAACAGAAGTAAAATAAATTATCTAAATAATTGATGTATGTTCTGTTGCCCATTATAACCATAAATATTAAGTGACTTCAGGTGAGGGTCAGCATCATGGTAATACATTTCAATAGAAGCAAGACTGTTCATAGTTTGGGGACTAGATTTACAAGGTGATCTTGACAGCAGTCACCAATTTTTGCAATGTAAGCCCTCAACGCTCTGCTCCAAGTGAATGCCAGTAAAAGGAAGTGCTAATTTCTAGGGGAGATTTCAGTACTGTGATTAGGCAAGCTTATTGCTTATTGCTTATTTTTAATATGCTCTTTTGCATTTACATGCTTTTACATGGGTACTGAAACCTTTAAAGTATTAGATATTACTGAATGTAGCAAAGTTGATAGAAAAAGTATACATGTAAAATATGAGAATGGTGTAAGTTATTTCATTTCTGTAGGTATCATATTAATTTCTTCTCAGATATGCAAGTATGGCTAGAAAAGATCACATCCTTGTTTCATATTATACACTAATAAAATAAATATTACCTGTGAAAAGGTGGAAGCAGGGTACATCCTGACAATTTAAACCTGTAGTCTCATGGAGTGATCTAGCAAGAACTGATAAAAATATCTCTAGCTAAATATGTTTCATTATATATCAAGATTTTGAATGTGATAAATCTATTTACATATAATTTCATATTTCATTTTACTTTCTTTTAAACAGTCAACATGCAACAGAGTTGAATATCTACAAAGCTGTGGCTCTACTGTAGTTTTAACACAGAGGTCTTTTATAAAAGTCAGTTGTACTATTTCAAATAACTTACTGAGGTTAATAAAACCTATCTGCTTCCAGATGTCATTCTGTTAAACAGTACTGGGCCACCTAAATGTTACCCTGGTAGCACATTCTTCCTAAATTTTTGATTAAAATTCTCAGAAAACATATATTATGGCATTAGCATTACTTTCTGAGCAAGCATATATACTTTACTGTTTTGAATCTTACCTAGAAATCTCTGCTTGGGAATTCTTCTCTCCATCAACTGTAAATGGTGATGCCCCAGTTAATAATTCATACATAAGGACACCAACACTCCACCAATCAACAGCCTATAGAACAATAATAATTATGTATGCCATTATTGAAGTAAATTTGTTACATTGAAGTAAAATTGTTAACAAGGAGAAAAAAAAAAAAGCACCCAAAAATCAACAAGTAAAGGAATAGCCCACCTCTCAATATAAAAGCAAATCTGGATATGCTAATGCACAAACAACTGCATTACTGACTGGAGGCATCTTCTACAAGAAATTAATTGTATTTTGAAATCTCTCAGCTTCTTAAATTACTTTCTCAAGCTGTACTCTCTCCACTGACTACTAAAGTACCTTCCCTCCCCCTATTATCCTCCCCTCCAATTAATTTTTTACTATTGTGAAGTGATAAGAATTTTAAAACATACTTGAAAGAACAGAGGAACCTAAGCCTTGCTAAGAAGTTGTGGAACCTGTACTTTTAGGAACTTGAGAATGAAGCTAAGGAACTTTCAAAACAAAGTACAGGTCACAGTTAATCAGGGCACCTGAAAATGCTACAGAATTTTATCTTTTATTCCTGGGTAACATGTGATTTTTGGCTTCTCATATACTAATCATAGCATTCTCATCTCTGATAACTCATTACTTACAAAATATTTCTCACTTTCAAAATAAAAGTGGCTACTATGATTAATAAAGGAAGCAGTTTAGTCATTTCAACAAAGGCAATTCAACTACAGGTGTTTGAACTTCACAGTTTTACTTTCATGCAATTTGCAGATCAATGAAACTGAAGTTCGTCTTTACATAGGTTGACAACATTAATACAATACAGGAAGACAATCAGTGACATTATGACAATTTAGTCAAGATACACAAAATCTGATGTCTCATATATTCAGCCAAGAGTGTCTAGAAAAATTAACTGAAGAAGCCTCTGCACTGTTAGCAATTGTCTTTGCAAATATATAATGATCAGAGAAAATCCCAGTAGTAATTTTTTCCTTGGCATGTGTTTCTCCAAAAGAAAATAAGGATCTGCAGAATCAGAAATCAAACTTAAAAAAAATAAATATTTAAATACTACAGTAAGTCCTTTAAACAAAAAAAATACAGCTATATAGATGAGCTTACAAATAAAAAACATTAAATAATGAGTACACAGCATACTAAAGCTATCTCATTTTCACTTTTCAGATAAGATCTTTGGGCTGCTAGGTATGCAGCAAATACCAAATACACTAAAAACATCCAACACTGCATCACAAGACATTGCCAATGGTGAGGCAAAGAGTGTGTGGTAAAAGCAATTACTATCACATAGACAACTGAAAAATCACCTTTATTTAGCAGCTAACATTTGGTATCAAACTGTGCATCTATTTCTTATACAATACTGTATGGCTCTGCACTACATCTAATGAAAGTATCAGAATCAAAGATAACAGAACAGAGAGTCCTCTTTAAATTAGCAACAATATTGAACTTGTAGGCACTTGAGAAGAGAGAATCACAATCCAAAATGACTGATGCATTGGAGACATGATCTGAAACTGGAAAGACTAAATTAAGAAACAGAATGCAGGAAAAAGCTTAAATTCCTAAGTTTGTAAAATTCCATTTTTAGTAATAATCAGGCAAGCAGTACAATAGAAGAAGATTCAGAGGTTACACTGGAATACAAAGTAGGTGTGAGACAATGACTAAGTGAAAAGACAAAGCACATTTTCTTTTATGCTTAACAGAAGAATCAGAGAGGTGATCACTCTGCTGTGCTTCAAAGAGTGCCAACTCTTAGCTGAAACCCCGTGCTCACTACTTCATACCTGAAGAAATATACAAGCAAACTCAAACCAAAAGAGAAGCAGAATGCATAAAGAAAGAGAAGAAAGAACCTTCTCAGGCAAGGTTAGACTGAATCCATTTAGTCTAGAAAAAGGAAATGGAGGGTGACATAACATTTTCTAGTGCTTAAGAAGGCTGTTGTAAGAGCAACAGTGATCAACCATATCCTGTGACCACCAACAGAAAGACAAGTCAACTCAATCTACAGAAGAAAAAACAAATAAAAAATAGAGATTAAATATTCTTCAAAACTTCTCAGTATAGGGAGCAGTCAGAATAATTTATCTAGGAATACTGAGGAACTTAGTATAATTTATCTAGGAACACAGGGAGCAGAGCTGGGGTTTTTTTCTTCAAATATAACCTGTGAACTATGGTTGTACTGATATTCCCATACACTACTGACACTTTAATTCATAATAATTCTGTTTGACTTGAGGCTCAAGTTTTAACTTTTACAATCTGAGAACATTTATAACATTAATAACCCAGTCCATACTTAAAGATATTAATATCCCTGATGCACAATTTAAAAAATATATTAGAATTAGTCACAAAACAGTCATTTTCCACTGTCAACTAGAAAGCTTTCTATTTAAAAGGAAATCAGCTAAGGTTTTTTGTCCTACTGCACATTTAGATCATATTTTGAATAATCATATTGATGTTTTTAAATATAGACAATAACATATTTTAGGACAACCTGAAATAAGGCATGTTTAAATAAGACATTACCATATTTTACAAAAGCCCCTCAAGCTGAACAACAGTGTTGCCTGTTAGAGTCAATTTAATATTTCACTAATAAACTTAGAACATACCTTATCATGTCCTGCATCTCCTCCTCTTACAATATCTGGAGCCATGTATTCTATTGTCCCACAGAAGGAATATGCTCTCTCGTTCTAGCAAAACAAAATAATAAAATTAATGTCAAACAATTGTATTGTACAAATCATATGGGACAGATATGGCTAACAGTTCCAAGATGCTGGCAGCAATTCTTCTCCAAATAGCTCAGAACTCCTAGCTAAATCATATTCCATTATTTGTAGATATTATCACATAATGCTACAGAATATTTACAGTCTTCTACAAAAAAATAAAATGTCATAAGTTTGTGTGGCAGTCTAAGATAAGCACACAAAAATTAACATTGATATCCAGAAAACTTTCCCATAAGGCTAAATGACCTATGCACTTCAGAACGACACAAGATTCCCTAAGGCAATACAGACACATTCTGAAGCCTGCAATATCAATACTCTAGACAATAAATGAAATAAACCTTTCAATTAAAAAGAGCACTTCATTGTAAGATGTATAATTTCACTAAATTGGATACAAGATCCTTTGGGTTCCCCATATTTAGGAATTTATTATGACCTCTAGAAGCAATATTTTTTTGCAACACACATAAAAAACACAACATTCTCTCAAGAAGAGACTTGGAGATAGACAACAGAGAGAAAGGGAAAGGCAGACAGACAGAGTTGTAAATTTAATTTTATTCTACAGACTGAAGTTACTGTCTTGATTATGTTCAAAACTAAGCTGCTTTCACAGGCATGTATAATTGTTCCCTGTTAGCGATTTACCTTTGAGGTCAACATGAGGTCATGCTGTACCTTGCTAATGACGAAAGCACATGTGTTTGGGCCATGCAACATTGTTCCTCCCTTATCCTTCAAGCTTCTAGCATTTTGGGGAGAGATCCTGATAGGTCCTTTAAAGAAGAGTGTTCAAAAAAGCAAATATTTCAAAAGTCAGCTTTTACATTTGTAGATTCAGATTTGGAATTTAAAACAGGTGCTATATAGGAAAATGTACTACACTGAGAGGAGGCTTCTAATAGTGCACAGAAATTTATGCCCTGAGGCATAAAAATTAAACAGTCCAACAGCATATTATTAAACTGTATTTATTAAAATACATATACTGTGACTGGATTTGGGGGGTAAAATTCTGAGTTCAAAAGAGTTATAGGCCTCATTTTGTTCAAATAACTTGAAATATTAGCTTCTGAGACAAAACCATAAAATAATAAACTTTTCATGATTCCACTTTCTTTTGACACAATTACTGTTTCTCTTGGTTTACCTTTTCCAGTAAAATAGCTGGATAAAAACAAAACAAAACAAAAATATCAGAAATTCCTAACCCTCCATCCTGGCATTAGCCAACCTAGAGTTATTCATATATTCCTCAGTTCATTTTTCCTTCAGTTGGGAGGGAGGGAAGGGGAAAGAGGGGGAAAAAGGCAAAGGGAGAGAAAAATACAAAACAACTATTCTCTACTTGCTGCCTCTCCAAAGTGTAAAGATAATGCAGCCAAGCCAAGATTTATGAAAACCATTCATAATGCTAATATATCAAAAGAAATGGGTAAAAATATTAAGATTTTGTTAGCTGCAAATTCAGCAAATTATCTGCAAAATTATATCTTTTGTCTCCATGTTGTTTAATAAAGCTAGAATACAACAAAGCTAGGTGACAAGAAACAGACTGGGGAGTTGTATATGAACATATACAGTGGTACAGCAGAACCCTTACAAACTCAGGTACCTTTTGCTGGTGAGAAGGCCCACTAAAGTATTTCAGAACATGCAGAATTATTAGCAATAGCTTTTTGAAGGAACAATTACAATCCTTACTATACATAATTGGTGGTTCTCATTTTCAGTTATATTTACTTTTTGGCTTTTACAATAGTTGTAGTTTTTTACATGAAAGACTGAATTTCAGAATCAATATTTGAAAATCAGTTTTATTTATTTCTTAAATTCATGCCTGAGGTGGTTTTTTGTACCTTGTAAAATTCAGTTAAAACCCCCAAAATATTTTTAAATTGTATTTTATCTTTCAAAATAATTTCTTATAATTAAATTTCAACTTGAAAACTCATGTTGTAAGTCACAAACAGGCATTTATAAACTGAAAATTGGGATATGATCGTAATGAAATTTATAAAAACCCCAATTTATAATCCACATAGGTACTTGTATCCTTTAGCTCTTGCTTCTTTTTCAGTTTAGAAGTGGTCTACTGCTGAAATTCAAGGCTGAATAGAGCCAAGCAGAAGAAAGCACAAGATTATCACAAGCAGAGTTCTTAACAAGAAATTAAGTAGTTAACTGGAACCCAGCATTAGGCAGGAAAAAAAACTAACCCACTGAGCATTTTCTTCATGATCAATACTGATTTCCCATTACAATACACTGGTCTCATATTCCAGTGGAACCAGCTTATGACTGTTACATGGTGACCATTAAGAAAAACCCTCTAATACCAACTATTTATAGTTCTTGTTTAATCACACAAAAAACCTCAGAGGACTACAGCACTCCCCAAGAACATTAACACATCCAATTGCCTGAAAGCAAGCCCCACCAACTCCATCTAGCTATTACTTTTTGAACAGTTTTTATAGTATTAAGTTTCACTACAAGCACTTTGATAAATCTGTCATTCTTAAATACACCTCTTATAGGGAGCCACTAGTCATGAATATTCTGTATTACATATGGGTTTAAAACCATTTTCAAAGCATATTACCTCCAATAAATTTCCTTTCTTGTCATGTTCTGAGCTCCCCAGTACAAAAGAGACAAGGACATATTGAAGAGAGTTCAGCAAAGGCCCACAGAGACCAAGGGACTGAACTATAGGAGGAAAGGGTGATGAAGCTGGGACTGTTCCACTTGGAGAAGGGAACACTCAGTGGGATCTCATCAATGTAAATAAATGCCTGAGGGGAGCATGCAAAGAAGAGGGAGTCATGCTCTTTTCAGTGGTGCTCAGTTACAAGACCAGAGGTAAAAGGCACAAACTGAAACACAAGAGGCTTTCTTGGAACATCAGGAAGCACTTTTTGACTGTGAGAGTTACTGAACACTGGCACAGTACATGACCAGGGTGGTGGTGGAATCTCCCTCCTTTGAGATACTCAAACGGCTTCTGGACATGGTCATGGTCAACTGGCTCTAGGTGACTGCATTTGAGCAAGGGGATTGGACAAGATGACATCCAGAGGTCCTTTCCAACCTCAACCGTTCTGTGATTCTGTGACAAAAAGTCACTGTAAACTGTATTTCACTATTCATTTTTGAAAACACATTTCACTCCCAAATCAAGTATATACCTCCCCTAAAAATCTGAAAAACCACAACCAATCCCATTTTGTATTTTTCTTTCCCTCAATTTACATTTCATTCAACTGTATAACTTGAATTTGAATTCTGAAATCAACATTATTAATACTTTCATGTTATATGAGATGTAAGACATGAAAGGAAGTTACTAAACAACTAAGTTGGGTTGCCTACAGGTGAATTCTCACTGAACACGCACATCTTACAAATACATGAGCTTAAGAATTTTTTGCATAACTCAGAATGCACATTTTCTCCCCTCACTCAGCATGCATGTCTTCAACATTGTGGTTCCTTCTTCTGAGTTGCAGGAACACCCAGCAGACACTATTGGAAGGAAACAGAAGGGTGGCTAACCCATTTCTAACAACTCGATATGACAATATTGACCCCACCTTTGAAAAAGCATCATTATGTTTGTTCCCTATCAGAAGAGCTTCCATGTTTACAGATAATCTGGAGATAGTCTTCAGTCTGCTAGCACACAACAGCAGATTTTGATTTCTGTGTTTTTCTTTACCAAGTTCAGCAGCATTCCTGAATGTTTATGCAATAGCATATTTTGTAGTAAAGGTATACAAAATGGTTAGTTCAAACCACTTAAGAGTGCAACAGATTTCACGAAGTCATTGATATAAAGATAATTTTATTAGAGTTCCTGAGCAGTGAACACAGATAGTTCACCTGGACAAGCAGGCAATTCACTTTGTTAAACCATCCCTCTGTTCAATCAGAAAAACAAGTTATATTACCTTCACACTTTTTCTCTGAGATGAGCTACACAATGACACTGTGGATGTGCCTATATGTGCTCCCTGACTGTTTCTAATAAATACTCTAGGTCCACACCAGGGGCTTGACCTCAAACTTTTCCCACTTACAGCACTCTTCCCAAGTTCCTTGCATTCATTCTGCCTGATCTGAGGATCCCAGTGAAATTTAACTGCTTTAACTTGCTAAAGCACTTTCAATACCATGTCTATATGATCTCTGCAGCCTTTTGCCCAGATTACCTACTTGAATATCTTGTTTTTCTATTCCTTCATCAAAAAAGAAAAAGCATAATTTGTTTTCCAACCAGGAAATGTTGACAGCACTTAGCCACTGAGCACTGTGAGTACACAGAATTAGTATTCTATGACTCTCCAAGATGAAGTGTGATGTGGATTGGCATTTGTCCTGCAAGACAGTCACTTCACCAAAAAAATCCAAACAAGCAATCCCTAAGAGCAGTGTCTTCTTTGCTAAGACTATGTACACAGACCCTGGCAGGTTGACCACAATTACAGCATTTCCAGATAACAAAAAACCTGGCTCCCGAATTCAGTCAAAAGTGCTGACAGAAGGATGGAGATCTTGCACTATCATGCTCTTGATGACCATGTGGCTATCACCTGGCTCTGCTTTATAACTAGACTGCTAGGCAGACATTCTAAACCACTTGATGTTGAAGAAAGAGTTTGTGTAAACTTTCTTCCTCAAAGATAGAGAGGACTTAAGCCTTCAGAGTTCTCTAATGAGCTTTCTCATCCAGTAAAAAATACACATGAACAATGGCAAAAAAAGCAAGAGGACCAAACTCCATTTCTCTGCCCAGAAAAAGCAAACCGATCCGATCTAGAAGAAATGCCTGACTGACAGAGAAACAGCCACTACTATAATACAAAGATACGTCCTTGAGAGTGTACACCTTACTCTAAAGCAACGCAAATTCAGTTCAGCAACATAGGCAATGGTAGCTCAGGGTCCTAATACTGTGTAAGACAAGAACTGTAATTTCAAAGTGAATCACAAGAATTAGCTGAGACTTCAGGACAGCCAAGGAATCACACATGCACAACATGCTCCTAAAAACCTCATCTCTACTGGGCCAAATTGCCTTTTGGCAGCCAACTATTTGGACAAAGGGCTACTTCCATTATGTCTGATCTAAGAAATCATGGTGCTGGAAGGATGGTGGTGTTCATTGCCAGTGTCACAAAAAACTTATACAGTCCAGATGCACTGAAAACGTCTGAGTCAATATCCTAACACATCAAAAAGGGCATGGGAACTGGGAAAAAAAATAGAGCACACAGATTCAGGATGGGTATCTCCCAACAACTGGGGTTGAGGGCCTGAAATATTTTATCACATGGACCCAAAGAGCTGCATCTGAGAAAAAAACCTGTGTTTTAGAATTTGGCTGAAGACATCATCAGCTAGAAGGGCACAGGTAGACAACTGTATGAACGCCAGGTACAAATTAGTATTTGCAAAGAAAAAAGTCTTCTAAGAGCTGAGGACAAGATCCCAAGGGACTGTTACATGATATTACAACTTCTTCAATAAGCAGAGAACATCATTAGCTCAGGGACTCAAGAAAATCAAGTTAACCATACCCTCTGGAAACCAAGATCTGCATAACTGGAAAGTGATTGTCATGCTTAATCACAGTGTGGCAGACAGGAGATACAAGTCAGCTTGAAAGAGAATACAGAGAACAGCTTTTGGAGCTCCAAACGAGCCCCAGAGCAAAAGACCCACATGAAAGGTTCAAGACTCAAGCAGACAAGGGCTTCTCTGCTGCATACCTCCTGAGTCAATGGTATCATCAGTATGTTGAAGATAAGTATTAAAGATTTACTGTTGAGACTTCTACAGGTAACTAGAAGCTAAATCAAGAGAAACCTACAACTTGTACAAACATGGCAGAAAAAGTACCCATCTGTTGCCAAAATGGCTGTTCATACTAGAGACAGACTGAGCAAAGTGGAGCATGCCATTTGATCACTGGGAAAATGGGAGCAAAAACATAAAACCAAAACCAACCAACACACAAAAAACAAACAACAAAAAAGGAAAAAGATCACGTGAAGCCTTAAGAACGCACAGGATTTTGTATCAGAGGTCTCAGGATCATAACAAATACACATCAAAGCAAGCACCCAAACAAAAACATGAAAGACTACAGAAGTGTGAATATTGGAAAGGGTGAGTTGAGATAAATTTAGCTAACAGAATACTAACACAGGTAAAACAAAACACAACAAAAAAACCCAAACTCACACCTGCAAATAATTACCAGATGTTCTGTCTAGAGTACCTGGCTCAGAATACTGAGGCATATTCCAATT
Organism: Chaetura pelagica; assembly: GCF_000747805.2. Taxonomy (NCBI): domain Eukaryota; kingdom Metazoa; phylum Chordata; class Aves; order Apodiformes; family Apodidae; genus Chaetura; species Chaetura pelagica. The sequence goes on from NW_009954241.1 coordinate 1,950,872, forward strand.
ATCCTGTTGTATATGTGTGCACCAAGCCTAAGGAAAGCATCTGTTTACCATATAAACAGTGCTTTGGAAAAAAGCTTCAGAGATTGAGCATTTTTTATTTTCTTTCTCAAGTGTGAATAGACATTGAAAGCACTCATGTCTTAAGACATTCTGCCATTGGAAGGTGTATTATTTAATGTTTAAATAAATGGCCCCTGAAGTACTTACTCAACTTGACAAATTGCATTCAAACAACACGTGCTATGGCTCCAACAGACACTTGAGTCCTACAGTCCTACAGCTTAGTTTTATTCACAACAGTCTTTGTGCAAACATATTCTAGCCAGAGGATTAGCCAAGTATTCACTGAAGCTATTCTTTTCAGCATTCACAATTAGGACCCACTTCTCCAACTACATGAAAGGTCACTTTTGAAACAGAACAGACTGCTTCTGTTCTCCAGCTACTTAATGCACAAATACTTTGCTCTTAACTGAGCTGGGCTACTACCCTGAACATCAGATTTGACACATTCTGAAGTCGTATGTTATGGTTTGAGGGGGCAAAGACTAATTTTATGGTATCATTACAAAGACTAGAGAAAGGGTGTTTAGGACCCTGAGGGATCCAGGGGACAGAACAGAGCAGAAGCAGTATTCCTTCCTATTTCCTGCTATAGCCTGTGAAAGCCAGAAGGACAGAAGTTCGCCTGTCCTGCCTCCTTCTTCTTTGCTGATTCACTGTGCCTGGCGGTCTTGGAGAGAGACTCCTGCTCACTGTCATCAGCTCACTATGTCCTCTGCAGGATCCAAATCCATCAGGTGCTGGGAAGAGCCTTGATCCTTTTCCCAAGTCAGCTCTGCTGTGAGGGACTTTTGAACACTTATATTGGCGATCACCGAAACTGGGTTTTCTATTTATTTTCTTCCTTATCCCACATCTTACTGTCCCCTGTCCTTGTTAAGCCTATTCTAGTTTAAATTTCCAATCTTTAAGTCTCTTCCTTATTCCCCTTCTGTCTTCCCCCGGGAAGGTGGAGGGGAGTAAGAGCAGGCAATTCTGTTCTCTGGGTTTTTGCTCACGCTGACCACATACTACTATCATATTCCTTCAAAACATGAAAAATTGACTCCTTAAATTAATTTTGCAGCTTAAGAACAATTAAAAAAAACCCCACCATCAACTAAACAAAGCTACTCATCTCTAAATGTTCTTTAATACTGTATGTGTTCTCTAAGAGGTATTCCTTGCTAATAGAAGCGATGGCAAGATACTGTCAAAAGGCTTGGTTAAACCCTAGAGTACATAAATTCTAGTGTAAGAATTTCAAGAAATAGAAACCATACAATATCAGGAAAAGGGCATTTCTCAGCAATTAAACTGGCTTTGGACTTCAATTTCCTCGCATTCTGTAAGCACATATATCACAGAAACATAATCAAATAGCTTAAGAACAACTCTTTAGTGTATTCAATATTTAAAACTACAACAAAACCAAAGCCTAAAAACACTAAGTGCTATTGTGCCAAAGAACACAAAGAAAACCTCTAGAGTTGAAGAATCTGAGTTGCGGTGTCTGGTGGCATGTATTTCATCCATCAGCAACAACCCTGTGACTCAGCAGCACTTAGTGACATGGATCAAGAGGGTGCAACGGAACAGAAGGGAAGCAGGTAGCCAGACGGAAATTCACTGAAGGCATTCAGGGCTGCTCTCAGGACTGACTCTCCAAAAGTCCACTAAAAAAATGTTCCTATCAAGACAAGAATTGATGGCTGATTCTTTCACGTTTTTATTACAGATAAGTAACAAGGTTACTATACGCATTTTGTCTGGGTTCTTCCACAGTTTTCAGCAACCTTCTTATGAGATTTGCACAGTTGCCCATACTTGTGAATTGGCAAATTGAATTGGTTCATGCATGTAATCTGACCTCATTATTACGAAGGTTTCAAGAGGTTATGACATAGGAAGACGAGAGGAATGCTTAACTGTTGTTGCAGCAAGCTTAAACAAGGTCTCTCTACTTAAAGTCAAGGCCAATTCCTCCTTATCACATGCGTGGTAAAATTCTCCATATCAGATTTGAGATCAGGCATATAGATGAAAAATCAAACTGATTAAAATCATATTTTTCTAAAAACTCTGCATATCTTGGGTCTTCTCTTTAAGAAATCACCTAACAGGTTAGACTTCATGTGAAAGTGTATACCGTGTAAATCATGGGAGCTACCATTATGTCTCCAACTTCTATTAAAACAGTCAGGGCTGCCTCTAAAAATTTGCCACTCTTCTGTGACAGTGCCTCTCACCTACTATAAACTGGAAGGAGTCTGCATGTAATATATAGGAAAAAATATATGAAATTCTGGAATTGGTAAAGTTATGATCAATATCAAGACCTTGCTTTGAATTTTACTTAGTGACAAAACAGTCTAGCACATGAAAATCTGTAATCTTGATTGTTATTCACAAGTACTTGCAACCCTAGTTTTCTTTTCTGATGGAAGCTAGGTCTTCTTATATTACCAGGCACATGGCATGTGGTAATTTCTTTGAAAATAAAGATGCTAAAAGAAGAGGTCTTCTCACAGGGACAAGACTCACAACTGGGGAAGTAACCACATGGAATAGAAACGAATGGCAGATGTTAAAATTTTTTGGCATCACAGTATTGTAATTTTTTGCACAATATGGTGCATTTCCAACTTATGTTCTAGAGTAAATAAGATCTGCTGAAATGCTGTGCTTTTGGGTCTCTAGAAGTTGAGCTGAAATAATTGCTTGCTCAATACTTCAAATTACAGAGAGAAGAAACATATAGAGAAAACCTCCATCCTTGAAGTCATTAATGTTTCCTAGGTACATCAAACAACCCTCTTATGAGGGAAACCAGAGACAGTTGCTCTCTCCTGCAATGAGGTATCAATGTAGGCACTGGGGGACAAGTGGCTGGAGTTCAGCCCTACAGAAAGGGATTTGGGGATTTTGGTTGATGTTAAACTCAGTATGAGTCACCAGCATCCTCAGGTAGATAAAAGGGACTCTGATCATTGTGGGCCCCTTCCAGCTCAGGATGTTCTACAATTCTATGATTCAATGAGACCGGAGCATAGCATGTTTCAATTGTGCAAGGAAGCCCTTCCCTCATGTACAATAATGTGACCCCAAAATATAACTCAATGCAAGGCTAAATTTTGTGTCATCTAATGTCAAGTGGAAGTTGAAGAAATCTTTTTCTCCAAATTATACAATAGCTATGTTTGCTTTCACAGTGTAATGCAATAGCAATTCTGCAAGACACTGTTGAAACCAGTTGCTGATCATGGATTTGTAAAGTGAGTAACTAAGAAAACAAAAGTCTCCATTTTGCAGGCAAAAACATTCAGAAACAGCACATTATTGTGTGGGAGGAATGCAACTATGTAGCACTGTCATCCCAGATGAACGTTTTGTACTAGGTTCTTCTCAAAATCCCAGTTTTTGGAAGACTTGTTTTTTAAAGCATCATCCTTTGAGAAGAGAGGTAACGGTACCAGAAAACAGGAAAAATAGTATACAAAGCAAAAGGTGACAAACCCCTCTTTCTTCAAAAGAGGCAAAATTGCCAAGTATACGAGAGTACAGATTCTGGGAAGAATTCTACTAGCTGCCACTGTAAGCCTTCAAAAATGTATTTTTCAAAAGGAGACTATAAAGAAAAACAACTATCGGAGGCACGAAATAAACTTTTATAGTATCAGGGAGTACCAGATATAAAAGGTAGATGAGTAGGAGTGGACAATTTTTCTAAAATGCAATCCATCTGATTATAAATTAATTTTCATGTGGCCATAAATATCTGGTCATGTAAGTTTTTCAAACCTTGTTGCCCAAGTTTTATTCAAGTTAGTTACTCATAGTAATACAAGAGGTAAAAAAATCTGAGAAAAAAAAAAGATTAATGAGGATGGCAGTGTTTTGCCTCAAAAAAGTTACTTTTTCCCTTTGGAAAACAGCAACAAAATTTTCTTGAGTTGACTAGCAATGCATTATTCTAAGATCCAATAGAAGAGATCAGGCTATTTTAACACTCAGATCAGTAATTCTCCCCTAAAGCATGACTTTTAAGTGGTATCCTTACAGTAAGAAACTGTGATCAGTCTTGCAAAAAAAATTCTTAATGACACTGAGATTTTGGCATAAAAATCTGGACAGAATGTATTTTGTGCTCCAGCCTTCTGCGTTATTGCTCCATGCTGGGAAAACACAATCATCTTTGTGCTAAGCATTGAAAAGGGGATACTTGGGCATGAACAGTCATTTGGTCATTGATGACCTAGTTTTGCAGTTAAATTAATCCTTTAGAGTGTTTGGTATTTTCCCAATATTCAATTTCAGGATACTTAAAACACCAACAGATCAAAGCAAAGAAGTTTTTCCCATTGTTTCACTTTGTTGTAAAAAAAAAAATAAAATAAAATAAAAAAATTACTAATTGTCCAGACAGACCTATAACTAATGTTAACTTCTGTATACTAACTTCACTACTCCATTTAATCCTTCTTACTTTTTCCTTTTATTTTTTAAAAAAAAAAAAAAAAATAAAATAAAAAAATTACTAATTGTCCAGACAGACCTATAACTAATGTTAACTTCTGTATACTAACTTCACTACTCCATTTAATCCTTCTTACTTTTTCCTTTTAGCAGAAATATAAATCTACTCCTTATAACTGTGCTAGGCCTACACCACTGAACAACTGTTTAACTAAAACGTAAGCAGATATACCAAGTAATCTGCCGTATGGATTATCCTAACTCATCTTTGCAAAAAAATGCTCACTGTTCAGAGGATGAACTATCAGATTTCAGTGATCAGACATTATCATTTTAATTGTACAATTATAAAGGGTCTATTAAACTTAAATGCACAGTTAATCTACCAGATCACTGAAGTGAGATGACAGTTCATACAGCGCCAAACAGGAATCGTGTTGTAGTCACCTCCCTCTGTTCTGGACTACCTTTAAACTGCTCTAAGAATGTGCGCACATCTCTTCCTACTTCATCTACCAAAATCTGCAATGAACTAAAGGAAAAATTATTTAAAAGGTGGTTATTGACATTTCCTTTAAAATCTTTTAAAATTAGATACTAACTTTCTTTCCAGAACAAAATGATGACTTAACCAACTCATAGCCAAAAGCAAACAAACAACAATTTAACAGTGAAGAGCATCTGACAGTTATAACTAAATTTGCAGCTCTGATCAAGAGATTTTCCAATGGGAGAAGAAAAATGTATCTGAACTAATCATTCTACACTTCAGAGAGAAGTAAAGATACCCATCCAATTGACTTACTACAATTCAATCATAGCACATACAGATTAGTTACTTCAAATAGCTAAACTAGCACAGAAAACAAGTACCAATGCAGAAGAATTGAACATTTCACCACACTCTGGAAGAAAGCATACTTTATGGGATTTAATTAACAAGAAAAATCTTAATTGTTATGCATCATCCAGAAGAACAGATTACTACTACAATAACTCTTATTATTTTTTCTAAGACATATACATCTTCATATGTACTAATGTATGATTTTCAGTGTAATTACAAATCAAAAGGAAATGTGAGAGGAAAAAAGGTTTATGAATGAAGTAACATTTTAACAATAAACATTAAAAAGAAGGCCAGACTAGCTTAAACTGACATTAACCAAATCAAAACAATTCTTGCATACAAGTGATAATGAGATAAAAAGATAAAAATATGCCTAAGTGACAAATTCAGAAGATAAAAATAATGAACAAGAAGATGGCAAAAAAATACCAACTTCTATATCCCAGGTAGACAGGAACTCAATGGAAATGCATGAAAGCATAAGGTTAAAAATGCCCATTTCACCCCAATTTTCTTTGCAATTCAGTTGAGAGTTAAAAATCAGAAAGACTAGTCTCAAATTCATCATAGTGTTAAGAATGCAAATGCCAGAAAACTTCATACTAAAAACGTACTATTCATCTCAATCTCTTAGTAATCCCATCTGTGGTTAGGCTTTTCAAACTGTACGTCTCCGTGAAATGTTAAGTCTAAGTATCAGAAGTTAATTCACACCTAAATATCTTGTTATACTGACCCATGTGAAAATCAATTTTTGTTCAACCACTTTATTCCAGTCATATTATTTCTTCTTTTTGCATGCAAATACAAGCCTACAGACTTCATCTTAAAGATAAAGGCAAAACCAGACTGCAATTTCACTTGTACGAGGTAAATTTCAGCTTCTAGCAGAACAGTAGTATAAAATACTTTAAGAGCTCTTAAAACCACACTGCTTTCACTTTGTAGTTCTTGCATGTTATAAACACTTGCGCATTATATTTGACAATGCACTCTTCACACTCATGCTTACTAACTGCACAGCAGAAATCAATTGGTTTCTGTTTTTCTCCAGGTAACATGCATTTTCTTTCTTTGAGTCAAACAGTGCTTAGGAAAAGCAGCTTCTTACTTCTTCATTGTTGAATAGTCAATTAATCTGCTATAGTTATTATAGTCAAGAAATAGTACACTCTTTTTATTATAAAGCAACTTCTGTTAAGATTCTATACTCGCCCAGTCATCTGGAAATATTTCACAAGCATCAGATTAAAGCAAGGATAATTAAAACACTGAACCATGATGATTCCTAGCAAGTATCCCTAACTACAAAACCATCCCAAATTAATCCAGGGTAAAGAATTCTCTCTGCTAAGAATTCTAAACATAGTGCATTCTTGTGACTGCTGATAATTTTTATCCATTCTTAATAACCTAAACATAGCTTGTTTCAGAAAATACAATCTCGAAAGGTTACTAGAATAAACTCAACTTGCTTAAGTATACTTTTTTAACTGGAAAAGTTCTTGCAAGAAGCAGCACAGGCTACAGACGTATGAAGGGGAAGAAAGCAAATCACACTGCTCTGATTTAATTGCAAATTCTACATTTTTACTGACTTAAGCAGTAGTGTAATTTTATTTAGAAGTGCGACCGAATAAGCATGAAAACAGATGTAAAGCTGCCATTCTTCAGGTAAATTGTACCACTTGTAAGTACATTTGTTCAGAAGTGTAAGTTAAGTATCTTGTTATATGAATTCTAAGTGTTCTAGTACTGGAATTGTACCTGAATTATTTACAGAGAATACATTATGAAATGTCAATTTCTACATCTAAATGGGTCATTTGAGTCATGTTTAGGTTCACTAGCTAAATTACAATTGTACACACAAAAACTATAGATAGTCAAGTGCAGACAATTTCTTAAGATTTTTGAAACCAAATAATACAATTGCAGTTGCTTTATTCCTTATAAGAAGCACTAGAAATTTTGAGGTTTTTTCTCAAAGGGAAGACAAATATAAAATGAGAAGGAGACTATGAGGAAAATAATATGGTTTAGTGAAAAGATTTCTGAGGCATACACTGAAAACATAATTTATAAGCATCAGAGGAACTAACATTACATGACCAAGCAGCAAGACTGCTTTCTTTAACAACTAGAGAAAGAGGAAGAATCTGTGTGGAATATGCAGACAGGCATCTCTGATGTTTAACCAAGCCCTCCCCTTTCCTCGCACTGCTTGTAAATGCCATCTCAAAGGTGAGCACAGTTGTGAAATATGTATATTTCCTAGAGCCCTCTGTTTTGAGACTTAAAGGTGTCATAATGAATCAGGACTTTCTTTATCACAAGAAAGATTTTGGCTTCACTCAACTTTGGCTCAAAAACTTGACAACTGCTCCTTTTCTCTCCCATTGGGGCAGTAATACCATTCCATGTACTTCACTTTGTCTCATGTGCTCAGCACAGCTTCACTCACACCTTTACACAGGTTTGCATTTTAAATGCAAAAATTCTAGAGGAAACTACCAGCTACCTATTTTTAGAAAACCTCTCTGCTACTTCTAACAAAGATTTTTAGATCTGCAGTCCCAGATTTCATTAGCTCTGATAGCTAAAGTGAAAGCCAAAAAATAGCAAGTTGTAAATTCTCTCAGAAGTAAAATCCTGTGTGATTTTGACTCTTTGAAATCTAAAAAGTATATTTGGAGATAAAACTGTACCTTACAAATAATTAACAACTAACGTCAACAGTCAGAGATCACTATGGTAGGTACTACGCACATATGTAACAAGAGATAAGCTTTTATCCTAAAAGGTTGCAATTAAGCTTATCAAAAGTGACACAAAGACATGAAGAACAGACAAGATAATAATACAATAATTATTATTAGCATAAAGAAGAGTCATAGCATACCATTTGCCTAGTCACTGCAAAGTATTAGCACAGTCAAGCATTTTTTAAAAGGCATCTGAAAATGGTAATGTAAGTGGCTTTCCAGACTTATGTGGATCTCTCCTTTTTCACATAAATGGCAGTAGAGGGGAGCATGAAGGCATTTCAGGGAACACTGGAACAGACAAAAATGTCTGACAACATTGGCAGGCCAAAGATGAACGAAATGAAAGCTCAAAACCCAGCAAAACAGACTACTAGATTTTATTCTGTGAAGTAAGAATCTATAAGGTAGCTTTTCTCCCCTGTCAAATGTGTTTATGATTTCAATGAGCCAGAATATGACTGTGATCTTGCTGGGTTCTGTCTACACCTACTGGAGATTGAAATACTCACCTCATCAGTAAGAAACTCCTTACTCAGACCAAAGTCTGTCAGCACCACGTGGCCATCAGAATCCAGGAGAATATTCTCGAGTTTTATATCCCGATATATAATTCCCAACTGCAAACAGAATATAAGAAAAAAGTATTTCCAAATCAGTGCAACCACAACTAGGAGATATTTTATAATTCCCTTAAATATGAAGCAAGAAAAATTCCTATTACTAAGGTAATCCAACACCTGAAAGCTACACTTCTAAAAGGAAAACTTTAAAATGCCTTTGAAGAAATAACTTTGAGAGACTTAAAATTAAGACATTAATGCAAGAGTGTAATTTCTGATAATTTTTAAGGATATAGTATATTATTTTAATGTAAAAGTGATTGAATACTTGCTGTTGAGTGTAAAACTCAGTTCAACCTTAATTACAAAGGAAAAGGGATGTTTCTGTAATATGTTTCAGACAATACATGCATGTTTTGTAATAGTCAACAAATGTATCTATTAAAAACTTTAAGACTTTTTATGTCTACAGTTTATGACAAAACCTCACAACTCTGCTGCCTAAATGTATCAAAACAAGGATAACTGAACAGCAGTGTAACCCAGACACTGCTTATGTTGACTACAACTAAGTTTTGCTGACATACACCATTTCACAAGGATGTGTATTGACAAACAGTACGTCAACAACAATTCTTCACACTGCAGACCAGAATTTGTAGCCTTAATGTGGCTATAGACATTTCACTAGGAAGTATTTCTAATTATACAACTCATGTTCCATTCCTATAATAAGTTACTTCAAATTTCAAAAAAGTCTTAAAAAAACAAAGAACAAATTTTCTAAATACTAACTTTACATGATGTGAAAAGAATACAGTTGTAGTTCCACAAAATCAGCATGAGGAAAAAGTTAACTTTACCTTGTGGAGATGTTCAAGCGCCAAAACAATTTCCCCAATGTAAATTTGCACCTCATTTTCTGAGAATTTCTCTCTGTGCGAAAGGTGAGTAAACAATTCTCCTCCATTTATATAGTCTAAAAAGTAGAACAAAGAACCTTATTTGCCTTTCTGACAACTTAATTGTCTTACTGGAATACTAATAGGTCCTTGTAAGTTATTAAAAGTAAGATGTTCTGGAATCAGATGCTTTTAGTTTACATACTTTATAATTCAGTAGTATTTCATCATGTACAACACAATTTCCTTTTTAGAGGACTGACAAAAGAAGACGCCCAACTTTTCAATGAGCAGCAAAAACATAAAATAACCCTCAAATATCCATAAATTATAAACATAAATGGTTTTTGCTACATAAGACTTCTAGTTATTTAGGAATGTGAAAAGAAAGGAGTACAAGTGGCATCTACCAACAGATTATTTGTATATTCTTACTAAATATTTAAGAGCAACAGGGCAATTTTGATGGCAAAACCTACTGGTGATTATTTCCACACAAATTCCCTCATGGAAACCACACTTTCATTCTTTGCAGGCTATGACAAAAGGGTTTTCCCCACAGTCAGGGAGGGGGAACAAAAAGTAATTATTACAACAGAGCTCCACTGCATCACAAACACATTTTACAAGTAAAGCTGTTTATGCTAGCAGTATACATTAAAGCCCTTAAGTTGCAACCCCACAGCCCCCATATTGTATTTGAGGTCTACATACACAGAGCAGGGAACACGCCTCACAACACCTTACTCAGTATCTTCTTGAATATGGTTTCTGTAGATTCACTGGTATAATACATAAATCTATGAGTAAGAACTGAATTCCTAGGCACTGTTCTAAGGACCATGGTAGATACAAACCAAAGCTGTCACAGGAGTGGCAGAACAAGCCTAATTCTATTCAGGTTGTAACACTAACCACAGCCCAAAGAAACAATCAAATTTTTGGTGCTAGATCAAATGCACCATTGACACAATGGGAAAAAAATAAATATAACCATTTCTTCTTTATAAACTCAAAATAAATCTGACAGTTCAAATACTTCAGGAACTTTATTCTTTCAAATCATAGATTAAAGTCAACCTAAAAACCAGAATCAACTGCAAACCCTCTATTCTGGAAATCTAACAGAAATGCAGCTACATGTCTGCACTTGATCCAGATTAAATTCATACGCCTATGTAATCTAACCACACAAAGAGTTATATCAAATACTGTATCGAGGTATTGTAAAACCTCTTGATAATGAAAATACACATGGTTTATACACCAGGTTCAGCTAGGTACAAAACCAAAGGCAGACTGGTTTTGCCAAAAATTCAGAAGCCTCTGAAACACATAAATTCCAAAACTGAATCAAGTAAGTGATTTACAAAGACTTACATCATGAAATATAAAAAACTTGAAAGAAACAGTTTTGATTTTTTTGTGATGGAGAGTGTGAAGCTCAGCTGAATTATAAAGCAGCTTTAGGCCATGTTAGGTAGAAGGTATTTTTGCTGTTAAAAGAAGTAATTAAAAGAAAATTTCAAACCCCCACTAATTATTCTGATTTTCTGCTACACAAGAAGGAATCAAGGACCTTTCTGGCCCCAAATGGTATTCTGAGAATGGATTAATGTTAACTTTATGGAAAAATTTTTAAAAAAATATTTAAAAAAAAAACACAAAAAAAACCCAACAACACAACAAGGCCTTTTATTATACATCAGCTTCAAATTTCTTGCTTTAAACATCACCTTAATGTTGTGTTATGGTGGGCATAAGGCAGACTGAGTATATCTGCTATGTCATGTTCTTCAGAACAAGTGGGCTCTGACTCTTTTGAGAACTTAATGTCAAACTTCTAATTTTTCCCTTTATATAATAGTTTTTTCTGGCGTTCCAATTATCATTGTCACCTAAATTTCTCCATTACAATGTATTTATTTTTAGGCAACTACATCCATGTCAGGTGTGAAGGGTTTTTGGGGGTTTTGTTTGTTTTTATTTCCTGTTGTATTATTTATTTTATATTTCTAATGGGATATAAGAGCATTCCAGGAAAAAAAAACACACCTGGATTTACATAATATTTATAATATATGTCCACATTTTATCTCATTTATTCTTTCAAGATTTTTTTTCCCCAATTATTAATCAGTTACTTACATACACACAAAAAAAATAAAAATATGAAGTCTTAATTATTAACAGTTAACATCAAGGAATCACAAAGCTATCAATGTATTTCTAACTTTTTCTTTGTCTCTTTAGCACTTCCCAGCCCGTGACAATATTTTACATATTTCCTTAATGTCCTAGTCAGAGGAATTTGTAAGAACCCTTATTACAACTTTCAACTTTTATTTTCAAAAGGAATCTAGTGAATACTCCATTTAAGCTTGAGCTCCTCAGATACCTGTATTATCTCACTGTAGTAAATTATCTACGGTAAGTGCATAGAACATCTTTCTAATAATTCATAGCTAGTGGCATAAATTCATATGACATGAGTAAAATTTTATTAATTTAATGTCTAAATTAGCTTGTTAATAAAGGTTTAATAAATGGAAGTTACAAAGCTAAAAGGAATTGCTAAGTTCATACTTCAATTAAAGGACCATTTACTTCTTCAAACAATTCACTATAAAAATGTATTCTGCATCCACGCATTAACTGGATAATTTTTTTCTCCAGCTCTTTTAAAATACTCTAAATAAACATCTTTTTAAATTGCTTGTCATTCTCTTACAAATTCATCATATATACCAAACAAAATTCACTATTGATCTGAAAGGTAGAAATATTTCCAAATACCAAATTGTATGAACAAGCTCTGCTTTCAGCATAGAAATGTGTGGTTTCAGATTGCCTCTTAACACCCAAAAATTGAAACATGCAACACTCAGAGATCAAATAACATGAAGTTTTGGCAGCAAATGCTTCCTGAAGCAGTAAGGTTTAGAGATGATTTTAATACTCTTTCCCCAGCTCCTGAAGTTAATGTTCCTTATTATTAGAAAAAAACCCTTCATCTTCCTGGCAACAAAACTGGGAAAAATAAAGCAAAAAGAACATAATTCCTTAATCTTGGCATCTTTCCCCAAAACATTACTGTCCTAAAAAACGATCATGGACAGAGAGACAAGCACATCCGGAAGTTATATCTGAGTTGAAAACCCAAAGTTCCTGATCAGTCTTCTGGTAGCTACAGAAATAGATATGCCTCATTACATCTAAATAGAAAGCAAAATGGCAAGAGGGGAAGTGGATTGAAGAACATTCTATTAAAGCTCAGTACACAATAGTTCATTATCAAGCATCTCTCATAAATAAAGATTTATGGGAGTCACTGGTAGGATTTACCAAAATGTGTAAACCAAGAAACTGATCCACAGCACAGGTTTTTTCATCAGCATTTTAGAGCAGGAAACCATACCAACAACTCGTAGACTCCAGTGTTGTAAAAAATTTGACCAGAAATAAATGAAAGCACAATTATCTTTAACTGGCATCACCCACATTATGAGCACTGCTTAGAAAAAAGATCTGAGAGGACTCTTCCCATTTGCATTTCGGTGGTAAAACAGCATACTAACTTGTCAACATAGTGACAGGTGGCTCTGTCCTCTGACAGATGACATTTTAAAAACTCTGATCACATTGAGAACAATTTGCAATGTTTTCTTAGAGTAAAATGTGCAGTGTGTTTGAACTAGGAGTTTTCTGCTGCTTAAGTATTTCCTTACTTTTTTTTTTTCCTACTAACTAAACCCAGAAGTCATGTTTGATCATCCCAACTTACCAATAACCTCTACACCATATAGACAGCATACAGAAAAAACAAACTGAATCACTTTAGTACTCACATTCATATAGATTTTGAACATTTCATTTCATGTTAGCAGTTTATCTGAAAATGCATAGAATACTAATGCAAAATAAAACAATGGCTCAAAAAGAGCAAATCAAAATTTCACCTTCTAAGTTCAAGAAAATATTTCTCAGGTTTAGGTAATTATAATTGCTGCATGTAAGTCAGTGATAACACTTTATTTCTCCCCCTCCGTAAGTCAGAGTAGCACACTGAAGTTCAAACAGGAAAACCACAAATACACACACTGTTGATGATGAACAGTATTTTACTTCCTATGGTCTCTCATGCAATCTTCAAACACACAGAACTTAAGACCACATGAAAAAATCCTATAAAACATTAAAGAGATAAAACAGCAGGCTGTTTGTTTTTTTTCATTAAACTTGAATCCTGAAATCTACTCACCTAAAATGAGATGAAGCTTGGTATCTGTCTGGAAGGCATAATGTAATGTGACCAAAAAAGGTGATTGCCTAATGTGCTCCAACACCTGTCGTTCTGTCCTTGTGTGCTCAGTTGTTTTGGCTTTTTGAACTATTGTTGCTTTCTTCAGTACTTTCATGGCATACAGCTTTCCAGCATCATGGCCGCTTACCTTCCTTACTAGGAACACTTTTCCATAGGCTTAAAAAAGAAAAAGTGGGGAGAAAAAAAACAACAAATGGTCACCTACTCATACTACACATCTGGCTGACATCATTATTATTTTAAATTACTCATTGTTATGACAAACAGTAACCATCAGGCTAACATCTTCCAAAATACTTTCTGGGTTTTGTTTCAGACTTATCTTTTTTGAGCAAAATTTCAACTAAACGAGCTTACTGAATGAACACAGCAAGAGTAGGAAAAGCAATTAGTTTCAGTATTTAAAAACTATTTTAAAAGCTGATGATTTCTTCCTTTATAATAACCTAAAACCCCATACCTAGAATTTAGCAAGAGTAAGAGAATTTAATAAGAGATATGCTATTTTTTGTTCTCAAAATAGTCTGCCCATACTTGCTCAATTTATATGCTTGCATTACTGGCTTTATAGCACTGAAGTTCTAAAAACCCACAGAAAAGTCAATTAATTCTTCCCATCAGTATTTAGTACATAGGAACTTTCCTATGTATGGGAGGCTCCCATACTGGTCTTAAACGAGAATAAACTAGAGGGATTATCTTGAACTTTTCCGAACACAAACAGTAAAAGAAACAGTCGCCAAAACCAAAAGGTAGCCTTTCCAGGGTTTTAAATTATTGAATCTAGGTGTTCTGTTTACATATTTGGTTAAAAATACTCTCCACAGTGTAGTAAGATGCAAACATGGACATACTTTTTTTAATTAAATAAAAAGGGTTTCTGGGACTGTACACAAGTAAATTTGATACCTCTACTACACAAAAGTGTAGAAACACTAAAGGTTAGGATTACTAAATACACAAACAGGTTACTATATAAAAGAGTAATACTTTTTAGATGGTTAATTATAATTGCTATTAATAATCACTCAAAGGAATCAGGGGGATGGAACAATGATGTGATTTAACTTATTTAGATTTACAAGTTACTTAAGTTCCCCTTGCAAAAGGGTCTTAGAAATTATAAACAATCATAGGTTTTCCATAGGGGGTCCTTTTATGAAGAGCTGTATTAGCAGACAAAAACCCAAAAAGAAATATTCAGCTTTCTCAGTGAAAGGAGACAACCACAAGAATTCACCTTGCCTGATTCAGTCATATACGAACAGCAAGGAAACTGATTTTTGTATTTAGTTAATTATCTCCTGCAACAGAAATTCAAGCTCACTGATGAAAACTGTGCCACAGAATCAAAATTATAATTAGCTAAAAAAATTAAAATGGCAGATAAGATTCCAAATAGGTACATGAATAATCCACTTGAAGAACGATAATAATTATTTGTGCATAGTGTTTTAACTGAGGGGGAAAAACAAAACACCACCACTAACCTGGCGTTACCAAAGACAACCCTGTGAGAAAACATCAGTGGTAATCCAAAAAGCAAATAGAATGTTAGAACTTCAAAGAAAGTATTAAAGATGAAAAATCACAAAAGTGTACCATCCCCCAACAAAACAACAAAAATTCCTTATGCTGTATTATGAAATCTTTGTGTGCTCACATCTTGAGTGATGAATGTTTTTTTGGTCTCTCCTCTGTCCCAGTTCCTCTCACTCTCATCAGAAAAAAAACAACAAACAACAAAAAACAAAAAACCCCAACCAAACAGAGCAGAACACTAAAAATACAGAAAAGAATAAAAGAATTCTTCTAATTATGAAGGAAGCTAAACACACTTTTTCTTTAGCCTAGGAAAATAGAATGTTTAAGAATATGCTAGATACTTAAAAATCAAAAAATGTCTGAACGTAAGTAAAGAACTATTTGTCATTATTTCTAGAAATAAAAAACCTAAGGTAACAATGGAAATGTTAGGTATCAAGATTATGAAGTGCTCAAAACACACCATCAAATATACAGTTAAGCTGTGGAACTACTGCTACGTTATGCTGCAAATGTAAAAAATGTAGATGAGTTTAAAATTATTACATAAATCCTCAAGGGAGAGGAAAGTATACCAAGTATTGCTAAACAGAGAATCTCCTGCTCAGGCAGACCCCAAACTGCAGGCTGCTACAAGCTACAAGGGAACAATTGCTGTATGATTCCCCACATTCTTGTAGGGTCTTCTTTAAACCATCATGAGAGACAAAAAACCTGAACCAGCTGGGTGTTTTGTCCAACCACTATTACTATCTTTACTTTCTCAAAAAGAATGCCCAAGTATCTCAAAAGTGTAAATACATTAGACAGGGCTTCCTGTTCTGATACAAGAAACAAATTTAGCTGGTCTTTAAAAACCCTATAGCATGCTGCTCCCAGATACAGCTGTCAAGAATGGTAAACAGAGTCAGAATAGGTTAGTGTAAACATATCTTATTTTTTGGAAGATGAACATGAGACACCCAGAACAATCTTTTTTAAGACATTGAGTATTTTATCGCATTCCCCAACTTTAATTGTAGTCATGAGATCTTGTGTGTATCAAAGTTGGACGCAAGAGTCACCAGTTGGCCATTGAGAAATGAGATAATCATAAATGAAACAAGATCGCTTTAGTAAAATAGGCATGGGCCATAAATCCTTTCATCATGTACAGATACAAGAGATACGAATCAAGTTTTACAGACCATAATGTGACCACAGTAATACTGTTCTGAGAATGCGCCATTTTAACCTTATTCACCCATTTTTCTCATATTCAATGTTAAATTATTTTTAGCGTCTGAAAAACAAACCCCTACTACTGAGAGCACTGGTTTAGAAAAACTCCTTTCAAAACTAGCTTTTACTACTGTTTAAGGAGTTCCTTCTCAAAAAAATGTAGATAACACTTCTGCATTCTACAAACACAAAACAAAAAAAGTGCAAAAAATGGCCTTAGCCTTCATTTCTCAATTGCTTGTGGAAGCAGCCTTAGCCTTCATTAATTTTCAGCTGGAGCTTGACACTGAACTTCCTTATGCCTCTCTAAAAAGCCCACTTTAGAGCATTAAACAGAAGTTTCTTTAGGTTTCTGGGAAACAGTAGTTTTATCAGAAATGTTGGAGACCAGTAACTGATTTAAAATTAACAAAAGCCCATAGATTTTAGCACTTAGCTACCTGTATCTTTAATCACACTTAATGAAAACAATAATGCACTGTAAGTGGCAGAATGTTAGCAGTGTATTTACAGGAGAAAATTATCTGGTAAGCATAGTAGCTGTAAGGAAAACTCTAGAAACTATACCATAAAAGAATTTTCAACATAAGAGCTCTGTCATGGTACGAATCGTTTCTTTAGAAATCGGAAAGGCTGACAGAACGATGAAGATTCTCAGCAGTTTTGATGAGAATAAATCTTAAGTAGCACTATTTTAATCAAATGACTCATTATACATTCAACACCCAAATCTGATATTGCCACGTGAAATCTACTTAAAAGACAACAGTGCAAAATCAATTCATTTGAGCAGCAGCAAGAAGGCACATAAGCTAACTGCAAGAATGTCCTTACCTGATAATATTATTTCAGGAAAGCTTTTTAAATTTCTCAAAGAACCACATTTTAATGTTCATTCTCGAAATCTGATGCACATCTTAACCATTTTCAAGGCAAAAATATTTACCCAGCAATACATGCCCCATAAAGAAACACACATGGAGTCATCAAATATTCACCCCCAAAATTATTTAGAAACTTTTTAAATGGTGGAAGAACTAAAAGAGTACGTAATATATACTCTATATATATGCAAACATACATATACACATACAGACACAAACTACATTGCACTGATCATGCCATGCAGGAGAAATAAAAATAAAAATTTAAAGCTCAAGAAAAAAAAGTAATTACTAGTCTCAAATCAGTATGGGTATCGGGCCTATATGATAAATAAATTTTATACCAGCAACTTATATCAAATTTTTACTTCATTTGTGAGGCAGAAAATATAACTAGGGGTTACAAATTTCCTTTCACTACTGCCTTTTTAATGATTACACATTCATAGTAATACACATTATCGTAAGTAACAATTCAGCAAGTCATTAGAATACTCTAACTTGTTGAAACAACACACTTGTTGAAAGACAATTAATCAAAAATATAAAGTATTCTTTGCTTCTTTATTCTTTCTGTAAGCACATTAAGCTATTGCACCGTGCCAGCTAATTCTTACAGTGAAAAAGGCAAGCAGTTACTTATTGTTCATAGCACACAGGATGGTTTATGAAGACTTCTGAATCTATTAAAACTTGACATCTGTATACAGACAGTTTTAAAGCAACACCTTAAAGATCAATGAATAGCATCCTGAACAAGTGTTTGCAATTTCTATTGTCCACCACCAAACTTTCAAAGATAAAGCATTCTCTGTCATATTTCCTTATCTATCAGATGGGCAAGAACCTTGAATTAACTTTTTTTAACATTATTTCCCCAAGAACAAGTTCCCAGTCCCACTAAATGAGCGAGACTTGATAAATAAGAAAGGCAGAAAGTGACAGGAAAGAATGACTTCCATCTTAAAATTTACTTTCTATCAGCATTTTGCTCTTGTACTTTTTCTTCTTTTTTACATTTAGGTTTTTTTAAAAAGTAACTCTTAGAGAAAAAAGGCAATACAATTAGTTGACAGCCAGTCACCAGTGGTGTCTCCTCAGGGCTCAGTTTTGGGGCCAGTCTTGCTCAATATCTTTATCAATGATTTGAATGAGGGGACTGAGTGCATCCTCAGCAAGTCTGCAGATGACACAAAGTTGGTGTTGATCTGCTACAGGGTAGGAAGGCTTTACAGAGGGACCTGAACAGTATGGATTGGTGGGCCAAGACCAATTTTATGAGGTTAAATAAGGTCAAGTGCAGGGTCCTGCATTTCAGTCACAACAACCCCAGGCAACACTACAGGACTGGGGAAGAGAGGCTGGAAAGATGCCCAGCAGAAAAGGACCTGGAGATGCTGGTGGACAGCTGGCTTAACATGAGCCAGCAACGTGCCCAGGTGGCCAGGAAAGCCAACAACATTCTGACCTGCACCAGGAAGGGCGTGGCCAGCAGGAGCAGGGAGGTGATCATGCCCCTGTACTCGGCCCTGGTTTGGCCACACCTTGAGTACTCTGCCCAGTTCTGGGCCCCTCACTACAGGAAGGACATGGTGGTGCTGGAGCATGTTGAGAGAAAAGCTACCAAGCTGGCAGCTCTTGGACGTATTCAGGAAACATGTAGACATGGAACTTCAGAGAATGCTCTAGGGGCTAAGAGTGGAGGTTTTGTGGGTGTTATTTGGTGGAGAGCATGTGGTGTTTGTATTTGTTTGGGTTTTTGTTGTGTGTGGTGGTTTTTTGGGGATGGTGTGTTGTGTGGTGGTTTGGGTTTTTTTTATTTGGGGTTTTTTGGGGTTTTGTTTGTTTGTTTAATGATGGCTGGACTCTGTGATCTCAGAGGTCCTTTCCAACAACTATTCTGTGATTTTTCAAAGAAAGTCAGCTTCTAGAAGAAGATTCTCATGTGTCAGAATCTACAACTGGATAAGCATGCCATAAATTTTTAGATATTACAAAATGTCATGCAAATTATTTTCTTCAAAATTGCTTAGAAGGCACTGCATACTGCTCAAGTCAGAGCAATCAGCAAATAGCTGCCTGGACCACCTTACTTCCTTCTGTCCTTCCTAAATGTAGGATTGCATCTGCTATTTTCTCCTGTTATACTGAATCACCTTTGACATTAGTTCCACTAAGAATCTTCGTTACTGATCTTCAATGTAATGTCCAGATTCTTTCAGAATTCTCTGATGAATGAATGGGACAAATTTGTTCAGGTCTGTACACAAAACACAGTCCCCTCTTTTTAGGCTGCTCTTCGTATAGAAAAATAAGTTCCTATTTCCAAACTCTGTCTCCCGTTAGCCATTCCACTTCCCATTCACTATTCATCACAGCTGTCCTCAGCAGAAACTGAAGTAATACATTAACTAGAGTTTGGAATAATTTTTAGACACTCCCTAATTTTGCCTCACTCTCCTGAACACAGTAACAGCACTTCTTTCTTTCTCCTCCTTCCATGAGGGAACAGCATTTTAATATTTTCTTGAATATGCTTTGAAAGTGCTAACTTAATTTCAGAGTCTTTATCAGGATACTTTCTGACCTCTTAGATGGAACTTCATTATGTGTCTTGTACAACAAGATTTTTGAGCTATTTACATCTGACATCCATTCTGCCAGCTTTCTTCCCTTCACATGAATATATCCCCTCAGATTCTAATTATCTTCCATATATAAGGAGAATATTCTTCCCATATAAGCACTTAATTCCAAAAGATCATGTATAAAATATTCTCTTTTATACATGGCAGTTACACTCTTGTTTCTAATTTTTTTTTGTCTTAGTTAATGGACTGGAGTTCAAGTGGTAGACCAGATTGTAAGGGCACATGCTCAGGAGCCACTTGTATTGTCTCTCCTTAAGCACAGTTGAAAGAAAGTGGCATTTTTTCAAATCAGAAGAAGCAACAGTTGAGCATAAAAAGAAATAATCTATGTGTAGAACATGACCCAGAATGCACTCTACTGTAACAGTTTTTTTATTTTATAAACACACTCACAAAGAATGAAGCAAATAAGCCAAGTGAGCATGCACAAGCCAACACAGCCACCTTCTCTTGTTGTTCCCTTCATGGCTTTGGGAAGTAAAGCACTAAAATAACCTTGTTCTATAAAACAGACTAGTTTTTTATGTCACAGGAAAAAAAAGATTTAACTAGATAGGAATTAGCAGGAAATTCAGTGGGCAGGAAATCAGAAAATTCCAAATTAGGAAGGCTAGACAGTAACAGCAGGAA
>NW_009954241.1:1972133-1988165 GCF_000747805.2 Chaetura pelagica
AATAGAGGACTAAAATCCTAGAGGATGAGAATAGAGCTTAGAATCACAGAAAGAATATACTCAGTAGAACACCAGCAAATCAGACGTCAAATAAACAATATTTTGCTCCCAGAGTGACAAACACATTATTAACAGCTTTATTAAGAGTGGCATACTTTCATGTATTTTTTTTTTAACTGATACAGTGTGCTACTTATTTCTTCAATGAGGAAGTTTATTCTCTTGGTAGCTTCTTAATGCAACATAAAAGGATCCAACTCAGATTAAAAGGTTACAAGTCAGATTTTTGTTTCCTTGCCTTTTCCTGCGAGACTCAGGTAAAAACAGGTATGTGTCTATTATGATATTCTTTTAACACCAAAGAACAAAACATACCAACCATGCTTCTAATTGAGTGTACGAGAACAAAACAGACAAAGGAATGCAAGAAAAAAAGAAATGCAAACTAAAGAAAATAATAATTAGTAAGAAATTATGCCAAGCCATACCATAAAGAAAATGTTATCACAAAAAATCACTTTCATTGGAGAAACATCAGTACACAAGGATGCAATTTCTAATAATCTTCATTATTTTGTCTCTAAAAAAATTTACAGATGAAGATTTAAGTAAATATTCAGTGCTGTTACCTGAAAAAACCCACCCACGTCTATACAAAACTACAGCAATTACATGTACTTAAGCAAGATATAATTTAATTTGGTGTATTTTGAGTATCTTCTATAGCTATTCCAGTTGCTTCATAGCAGGTTATATTTAAAATATGGTAATCAGTTAATAGTATATACAGTCATCACTTAATATGACTGAGGCTCCATTATATTCTGCCTCATAGTACTACAGATCATTTAAGAATCAGTTTGAAAACATTTTACATGCTGTATAACTCCACAACAAAGAATTTTAAAACAGTTTTTATTTAGCATTAGCTATATTACAGTCATATCAGTAATATCTAAAAGCTCAGTCCAGGATAAGGCATTCACTGTCAGAGTAAAGATAGCTCTTGCCTAAAAATACACAGTAACATGTAAACAGAAGCCATCAGATGCCCTGTTCCTCATTTTTCCTTAAATTACTCCCAAAAAAAGCAGCAGGGTCCCTTAATAATAGTATCCTTTCTGTCTCTGTCAATCAATTTGTCCAAGATGGCCTCAACACTCAGCCCCAACTTCAACTTCACAGAATGTACTAGTGTAAAAGAACAGAGAAGTTCTCATGATTGTCAAAAAAACCCAACACCCCAATACAAAAAAATTCAGCTCTCTATCATCCTGTCCAGAATTTGGGGCAAGTCACCAAATGCGATACAAGGTCTGTTTGGGGAGGCCTTCCCCGTAGACCCCAATATAAAACAAAGGAGGGGAAAAGCAAAAGAAAAAAAAAAAAAACAACACCGCACACACTTGAAAATACTTGAAATACATTTGAAATTTCTGAAATAATGAAATTATCACTTATTTTCTGGCTGAGAGGTAAAAGACATTCAGTAAGCACTGGCAACTCGCAGCTTAGCCAACAGCCAGTAACTATTTAGATTGCCAAAAGATTGTATCTATGCTGAAGAAAATATCCTCCTTATTCTAATAGAATAAAAAGTACAGAACAAGATAATTCAGACTCTTATCAATACAGAAGGCATGCAAGTATCTTTAGAACTTTTTCCTCATTTTCTGAGAGCAAGCCTTAGGACAACAACTGAAATGTTGAATAGTAGTTTTATACAAGAGAGTACAGGTTCTAAATGAGGCCTCACTAGTAGACAGTATCATTTAAGACATGTCTGAAATAAGAGCCTGTTATTCCATGTATTTCTGGCTTCTGTTATAGTGATCATAGACAGTTTTCTTTATGATTCTCCTCATTCTCTCAAGTAAATATATATTCTAGTACAAAGAACTGGAAAGTCAGAGTAGTCATACTCACTCCTCCAACCTCAACTCAAGAGCAAGAACAAGAAGATGCAGGCCTACACAGCACCCCATAACTCATGGCACAACGAACAACATCTTGTAGCAAACTTTGCATGCAAACAGGTTTTTGTTATGTTACGAAGTTCTTGAAAAATCATCTCTCTGCTATAGAAGATGCGGGCAAAAAAAGCAAGGTACATTGCAAGGAAAAACATACAGCCAGTAAGATAGCTAAAAAAACTGCATGTACAATCCCAGGCAGCAGCAGCAGATACTGCAAATTCTATGGCATTCAAGTTGGTTTTCCATACTTCAGGTGGCATGCTTGCACAATGATTCCTGTTATCAGCAAGGTAGTTCAAGAAATTCCTAGGAACTCTTGTTTTTACAAAAGTTTTTGTTATTGAACTACCAGCACCAGAGACACTTCGTACAAGTTCATTGCAGTTCTGTAACGTAACAATACTCATAAAATACTCATAAAAGTTTATATCACAACAGAACATTCTGGGATCATTTTAGCCAAGTGGCCAATATCTTGCTTCCGTTTCTGTTCTGCTTTGTTGAGTCAATGAAAATGACACTGAAACTCTTCTGACTATAATAATTAGAAATACATGGAAAGTGAAGATCATACTTAGAGCTGCATCAATATTTTGTTGAAAGTTAGTTACAGAAGAAATGCCTTAACACAGGTATATCCTACTGTGAACTAGCGTTCTTTCAGAAACCTCTTGCAAGAACAAGATGGGATTTTTGCTTATTGCAATCTCCAAAATGTTTCTCAACCTAGGAAATTAAACATCCTCAGGAAGAAGACATAGAAAGGTTACAGAATCTCGACTACTAGAGACTTTAAAGAACAAATTATTGTGAGGGATGATGTAGACATAACTGACTGCATCTTGGGCCGAGCAATAATTGAACCTCTTTGAGTCCATTCCAGTCCTGTTTTCAGTGATTCCATGTTACTGAAAACTCTGACAATTCACAGATTGTCACTTCCCCAAAAGCAAGCAGAACTTGCTTCATTCTGATCAGGTAATTTGCACTTAATGCTCTTAATGATTAAAGCTATACATTTAAAAAGTGCAGCTACCATTTCCTCAGGGGGAAAAAAAAAAAAATACTCTTCCTATGAATGCCATTCCAGGATACTGAATGTGTCCTTGTATTCCTAAAGTTTGCAGTAATCTTTTAGTCAGTTCTTGAAATAGTTTGAAGCCTACTAAGACAGATGTTTCTGGAGCAAGGTGACTACTAGAGCAGGATGAAGACAGGCATCCTACCTCAGCTTTTTTTCTTCATACATACACAACCCCACTGTCAATCCACTCAAGTAGTCCTTTTAAAAAAAGCAGTCAGTCAAATATTACCCTGTAAACCTGACATAATAGAACAGCTTGGCACTATGAGTCTAAGGACTATCTGCTATGACTAAGAGACCATCACAGACCAAGAGAAATGCGGCTGATCTGTTCATGAAGGGAGGACAAGGAAAGTAGCAATGACTGACAGACAGCAGTTTAACAGCAGCAAAACAGGTATTTCAGAGGTACTGCCTAAAGACAGTAGGAGGAGGTCAGGCTACTACCAGTCTGAACTTGAAGACTGGCACTTATGAAACCATCATAACTTTGTATTCCAAATGCAATAGTTTCAATAGTAAGGTCATCTCAGACTAATGGCAGTGGTAAGGAAAAAGGAAAACAAATCAGGTGTGGGACTGGTTTTCATATGCACACACACATACATGTGTATAAATTCAGCTAATGTTTCCAGCAGCAGTAGAGAAATACATCCTCACATAAATGCATAATTATAAGTAATTTCATTTTTGTCAAACCCACTCAGACCAACACTGACCACTTCAGAACAGCATAGCTACTTCTACTTATGAATATGCAACATATCTATGAATATCAAACCTTCCTTGCCTCTACCACCAACTATTGAAATTTAACTGCAAGGGTTGAGTGCTGAAGCCTGGTAAATTCAAATTAAAAAATACTTACTTCAAAACCAGGAAAATACACTCTCAGGTGATTGAACAGTCTAATGAATTTATGAAAGAATCTGTGTGACACCTAAATGTGAAAAAAACAACTTTGCTCTTTTAAGTGATGTAGCAGCTTGTGCAATTATAGCCTCACTGCTAGACATTAATGGCTGATAACAGCCAAAATTTAGTAATGTAACTAACTTAACCTTAATGATAGTCCACTTTCATGATTAACCCAATCTACTCAACACTTCACCTGATGTTAATATCAAACACAAAAATGCAAAACAACACAAAGAACACTTCTGGTCTGTGTACATGTCTCTGTGTGTGTCCCTTTAACAAAGGGGAAACAAAGCTTTTTTGCTGGTTGTAGTCACCAATCCTACAACATCCTAGAAGTCTTCGACGTTGTGCTGAAATCCATAATATGACAGTGAACTCTTTCCATCTTAAAAATTACTAAGATTTTAATAGGATGGAAAAAGACTAGCAGAGCCAATGACCACTCTAAAACATAAAGAGCAGAGCATCCTATTCAATAATGTATTAAAATTAGTGGTTTTTTCCATTATCAAGATCATGCCTTAACTTAGATCAAATTTTTTTCCACAAACTGTATAAAATCACCACAAATCCCAAGTATTTTTTTTCTCCTTTTTTCTTTTAAAGTGCATCTTCAAAAGTTTTATAAGTCACAAGGTCTGACTACCAATTTTGCCCTAGATTTGTGAGGAAAAAAGGTGAAGAAAATTAATGCTATGCAATACAGAAGTGATATCTCTTCCTAAAGAACGTTCTAATTACCAAAACTTCAGCTAGAAAACAAATCATACTTAAGAGCAATGCTTCCAACTTTCAGCTGAGAAAAACAGTGCATCTTACCGCCTGTTCCAAGGACTTTTAGGAGTTCAAAGTTTTCAATGCCAACTTTCTCTGCATGGCCTGTCAAATTTGCTGAAGGGAAAAAAAAAACACACCATATCAGATACATAGTACACTGAAACATGATTATGACTTACTCCTACAGATTCAGTAAAAACAAGTTAGCAGATGAATGAAACAGGTAGTGCTAAAAGGACATACAAGTTGCAAACTGTATTCTTTTAACTGGAAAAACAAAGGAGAGCAATTTTCTTGCTGCCACCTGTGTTCCTGAACGTGTAAAAAACATAGAATAATAATTTAAACCAATCTAGCTTGTATATACCTTCTTTCATCCTATCACTGGGCACCACTAAAAGGAGTCTAGTTCTACCTTGTCTGTAATCTCTAATCACACAGACAGCAATCAGGTCACCCCTTAGCCCTAGCACTGTGAATACTGTCATGTTCTTGGATTATTAGGTGCTTGGGGCGATACATGCAGAGCTCCTATCATGCATTTAACATGAATTACTAAACCTATAAAGACCCTTCACCACTACCAAGTAGGGAAGACTGAGTCTGCAGAGCCAGTAAGTCTGGAAATATCTAAGCTGCTAAAGTCAGTTCATTTGTTGGGGAGTTTGGGAGAAGAGGGTTCTACATTTATACAAATCTATTATTTGGGAGGCTGTTGGGGAAGCAAAGAGCCCTATTTAACAAAGGAATTGTTGTGGGTTGGTTTGTCGTTGGTTTGTTGTTTTTTTTTATTTTATAAGCTGCTAATAGAAAGCCTTAAGCAGTTTCCATTTTTTTCCTTCTTTCATTCCTATCAGAATATTATCCATCCATTTGCATCAGTATGACTGTGGGCCATTCAGCAAAGTTGAAATAAGCCATGCTAAAACCAGTAAGGCAAAAAAGTTACTAAGTTTAACTGTTCTTAACCAAGGTCAGTTCCCTGATCCACTTTAAGGAGCAGCTGCATGAACAGTTTCACTAGCACAGCTAAGGGTGCAGCACCAAGCAGCAGAAGCTGCATAAACCAGCATAGCTGCTAAAGAATGCCTCTCAAAGAGCAACTTCAAGCCAAACTGTATGTTTGAAAGCTAGTAAAAAAATGCTTAGGAAAGCATTCAGTAGCAGTACTACAGATTTCAAGAACAAAAATCTCTTAATCAAAAGAGGAAAACTCTTTGATAGCTCTTTGATAGGAGATGCTGAAATTAACTCACTGCATTCAACCGAAGTACATGCCAATTATGCTTGCAAATCTTAGGCAATCTACAACTTACCCTAATGCTACATGTTAAAAACCAAAACACACAGCACAGTGAAATTATTGTTAAAGAATTATCAGTTTTGTGATCAGTTCCATTTTAAAAATGTGTACGAGGCAAGACAGTAACACACCGTTAATAAATCAATGAGGCAATATGCACCACGATTTGAACTGAAGCTTACTGTACTATTTTCACTGCAAGCACAACAAACACTGTTGCTAGTGCTACATCACAGTCATTGCTGAAGTCAGCAGGAGGAAGATGCAGTCATGTGTCAAGAAAGGAGTAACAGCAGGTAAGGCAAATCTAGACTGAGTTAGTGTCTATATAATTACAGTATGTCATCTCACAGTCAGAAAGCAGTCTGAGGCAACTTAGTATTACATACTACTCTTCTTAACAAGTACTGAGAATGCTACTCAACATATACAGTTTCAAAACAGTGTATTTCCTGCTCGGGAAAGCCAGAGTCAGGGACTACCCTAAAGAGACTATGGCCAGAGTGTCCACAGTTTTAATGAAGAACTGAATATCACTGAAGAGATTCAGGATATAGAACTTCCCTGGATACTAGTTAAATACTAAACTCAATGGGAAGAAATTTTTCACTGAGAAATACACTAGTTTGGATCTTCCATTGCGGAGTACTCCACAAAGGTTGTACCATCTCACATCCTTTAAGAGCTGTCAGCAGAAAGCTTTTCAATTAAACACTGTTTGCACTGTTAAGCAAAACGGTCATCTAACCCTGCCATATTCTTGAAACTGAATAGAAAGACAGAGATGGGAACACAGAAATCCTGCATCTCCAATAACATAGTGGAGATTTGTAGTGCTGGCTATAGTCCTAAAGAGAGATAAAGCCATAAACTCAATCCATTAATCTAAACTGTACCATAAACTCAATTTAACTTGTATTACACATTCAGTAACATCAGTAAAACCTTTCCCACTTTCATGAGGTTACACAATAAAAAGCTGAGTTACCTAGTTTGAATTATTATGTACTTATTTCAATGTGAGCTATAATTTTGCACTATTCACTTAATCCTGTTTTTACTTCCATTTAGGATGTTTAATTATCTTATCCTAAAAAAAAAAAAAAAAAAAAAAAAAAGTCTTGAAGGTTATTGTAATATTATTTTTATAGTGAAAGGGGAAAACCACATCACAAATAAGCATATAATCACTACCAAGTAAGTCCCACCTCAGGTTTTTTTTTTCACATTATACTGAGAAAAAAATTACCTCATCTAGTGGGATGGCTAAAAGGTGCTGCATATACAGAAGTACAACAGGACACTTAAGACATACAAACTCTCACATAATTACTCCCTATAAAGCATGAAGTAAAATTATCCTTATTAAAAATAAATAAATAAACAATAAAAATAACAAATCTGTAAAGCTGCAGGAAAAGATTAGCAGCTCCCAGAAAGTGCTTTCACCAGTGTTGCCACAGCTGGCAATGGCTTGCTCCAACATCCTTAGTTGCTGCACTCAGTTGATCTCTGAAGTCATATAGCTAGGAAAAGCAAGCTGAAGAGCTTGTGTCTGAGCCACATTCTTTCCAATGACACTGTTAGAGCAGTTCTTTGTCCCCCCCAAAAATCAGTCATTCTATTCACCAGCCGCTCCGAAGAACCTAAATGACCACTGCTGGAGGACCTTTCACAACGAACACTTTCCGCAATTACAAGACAACTGCTCCAAATCTGAGAGGCTTTAAAGAATACTACTGCTACCACAGACAGAACAGTGGAAGGATTCTCCCATCTCACCAGACATCACCATGCTAGAACTGGTATCAGAATCTGACACAACAACTGCCTGTGCAACCTGCATGAAGCCAACATATATGTCATCAGTGCAACATAATGTACACTCAAGCATCTAATAAGTGTTACTATTCTAGCAAAAAGTACCACATTTCAGTGTGTCCAAGCACATCTTTCAAAACAGCAGCTTTGGGAAAGCTCTTAATACACAAATCAAGCAAAAGGAAAGCAATTTTGGAACCAGAAAATGTAGTTCTCCCTGGCCTTTTTCTTCAAGTCTTGTTGATACATCAACTGAAGAGTACCAAGGAAGAGAACTAAGCTTGGACAGAAAGAAAGTACTGCCCAAGTCAACAGGATTAGAGTTTCTCCACAAATTACCTAAAGCTATACATGACACAGCAGGATAAAGGATGGCAGCACATCCTGAAAAAAAGAAGTTGACAGGATCTTCTAGGAGACAAGCTAACTGCTTAGGTGCACAATTAGGAAAAGCTGCCATTTTCTGATTTTCTACTGTAGCCCACAGTAATCAGCATTGAACTAGTAATGGTAAGGAGGAGAGCATGCAGCTGAGGGCAACAGCTAGATAAAACAGATCAATCCAAAAACAAAGACTAAAGAGAAAAGTCAAAACATAATGGCACCCATAAAAATGAAGAGGAAAGATTGGTACTCGTCACAATTATCACCTCTGACAGGAAAAAGCAAGCAAAGATGTAGAAATAGTGCCACTGCAAACAAATCTCCACATGCAAGGACATGAAAATCAGGCCAACATGTTGTTCTCAGACCCCTGAAATTAGGACAGCCTGTTTAGAGCCTGTTTAAGTGTAGGAACCAGAGAAAAGTATTTTTGCTTGATGAAAGATCTCCAGATGACATAAGAGACCTGGTAGTCACCTGCACTACAACTCTGAGATGACCAAGTGTGAACTAATAACTGTTTAAGCTGGTACTGCACAAATTACTGTTTGCTTTATTTGTACTTTTATGATCTTAAGAAACAATATTTCAACAGTGGCTGTTTTCAAGCTAAAATGTGCTGTCTCCTCGTTTCTGGACTCCATTGCGTATAGGTTTTAAAGCAGATGGGCAAAGAAACTAGAGAGTCCTTTACTGAACTAGATTAGATCAAGCAACCTTCAAATACGAACTCTGCCTGAAAGCTTGCTATTCTTTACAACATGAGACCAGCTCTGTTGTTTTATTGAGCAGAACAATGAACCTCAGACAATTTAAAGCAGAATACAGAAACCAAGAAGGAAAACAGGAGAGAAGACACTAATATTTCAAACTATTAGGTGTCAAATACCTGGTAAATTAATCAACTTGTTTCTAACCTGTTACTTTAGAGAATGGTCCATTGCCACCCACCTAACAGATCTACTTTTTTAAGTGACAGGAACAAAGAGCAGATGCTGTTTTCCAAGTTATAGGAACTTGATATTATCCTTCACTGAGAGCAAAGAGTGAGTGTTTTTCCTTCAAAATAACCAAAACTAGCACATTCCTTTCTGGAAAAACAAAACAAAAGCAAAACACAAAGCCACCACATAACAGAAAATACACAACTATTCCTTCTTAGGCAATGAAGAAAAAGCATCTGGGATGTTATACTGTTTTTCTGCTATATATATAATAATTACTCTTCTTTTGTAACAGTGAAGGGAAGTTAAAAGTATTCCACAGTCCTTGAAATCCGACAGACCATCACAAACTAGTAATTGTCAGGTCACTCAATATGAGCACCATTTAATCAAGACAGGGAACTATCTTATAAACTTAAAATGGAATTTTAAAAGCTTACCATCTCAAGGACTAAATGCATTTTTCTTAGGCTAAAGAAGAAATTAGAGCAAAAAATAAAAACCATACACACAGTTCTGAACTCACATCAAGGAAGAGAAAATGCAATTCATGTTACTCTGAACTCTAGGATCACAACTAAGATAACTAGAGTGACAGCTGTTCATTCTCTATAATAATAGAAGAGACAGAATTAAGGATAAGACCATATGAACATTTTTTCATGTCTAGATCTTACAAAGTTGCTCATCCCCTTCTAGAAGGCCTGGAAGCCAAAACTTTGGACAGTCAAAGGTGACAAAGATGTCTGAAGTAGTAGCTAAGTGGAATACAGCACATGGAAATTTAGACGCATGAAAGGCTGTGTGGAACATGACAGGAAACAATCATTACCATTATGAAAACAGATTGGAGCTATGAAAGACTATCTCACCAAAGTTATCATTTGTACACGAAAAGTTGAAATAAAGATAAAAGTGTGGATGTTTGAGATTAATGATCCAGATCCCCAATAGTCTGATTGGAAAGTGCTCTTGATAAGATCCATTTGCATTCATCAGCAGTAGCCCTTTTGCTATTACAGAGATTATTTTGCTATGAAGTTTGTCATTATTGGGATATGAATCATTATGAGGTCACCAAGACTCAACCTAGAAACACCTCCATGGTTAGCTAGAAGCTTGATGTGCAGTAACACCATACATGGCATAATAGTCAAAGAAACTCAAAACGTAATTAGGCAAGATGCTAATGAATAAAGTTGTTATAGGTAATCTAATACTGAACAGAGTTCAAACAGATCAAAATAACAGGTATCTGAAGACTGTGCATACCTTTTCAAATGAAATTATATCTAAGTACAAGATATGAATCAACTTTGGTTTTCTCAATCATCAGAAATCAGTACAGCACTTCAAAAACAATACTTTATTCAAACACAGGCACTTTGAACACTCTTAAAAGATTTTGATGGAAGGTATTTACATATTAGCTTATGCAGACATTAACTGGGAAACATAAGAAGTATCTTCAGAATCACCCTCTCTCAAGTAAAGCTTTTGTAACCACTTGTCAAAGCTAGCATAAAACATATACGGATTAAAAAAGAGACTAGGAACCAGTCACAATAGATTGCAATACAAAACACAAAAACAAATACAGTGAATGTGTATAATGCAAGTCCTTCATGAACCAGGTCATCTGCTTATCTATGGAATAAGTCAGAAGCAAAGAAAATTTTGGAGAGCTTACAACTCATCATTAAGATTGTATAATGGTTTAAAAAAAGAGAAAAAAAGTTTACCAAAACATGTCAAATTATGCCAAGCAATGAAGGGTATCAAACAAAAACTTCTATATGAAGAATTTAGCTGCAAATCACACCCTCAGATCCCCAGACTCTCTCATTAGCTCAAGCAACTTTGGAAAGTGTTTTCTGAACCCCTTCCTGAAAAACCTTTTAACACGCATTGAAGTGGTATATAAATTTCCTAACGCTTTTGTGGAATCCAGCAGGAGCTTTTCAAACATCATATTCAGAATACGCTGGAACAAAGCTAAACAGCAGGCTGACAATGAAGACTGCAACTACTAGTTCTACATTATATTAGACATTTAATAGAGTATCACTGAATCAATGAGAGCAAAATGAGCAAAAGGCACCAGGCCCTTCTTGTTAAATTCCAAAGCCTGGGGAAAAAATGGAAAAAGAAAATTAAAAAGTCATTCTTCTCCTTCATAATCAAAGCTTATCATAATCAAAGCTATTTGATGATAAAAAGCAATTAATTCCTATGCTACAAAACATTTTTTTTAAGTATTGCTTCTGTAAAGTGTAAAATCCAGAGATTCAAGTTTTGATTAAGGATGAATCTTAAACTTATTCTCTTAAAACATTCTTTATACTTCTCAGAGCAATATAAGAACACATTTTAGTACACAAAAGAGAAAAGCTTTGTAATATTCATCTGTCTCCTGATAACTAAACAATTTACAAAATTAGTACAGACAAATGAAAAGCCTGTCTTACAGAAAAGATAATTATAAATTTTTGCTAAACTTTCTAAGAACATTTCCTTTTAAAAATAATAAATAGACTACTGTTGAGATGCCAGATAGAGCTCCACAGCAAAGGTTGAATACCCAAATGTATGATTCATGACGCTTTTTAGCCAGAGAACTTATCACAATGCCTTCCGAGGTAATATGAACCTTACAGTTTACAAATAAACCCACTCTAAATTCTCATTCAAGAAGGGATAACTAAAACTTGCAATATTAAAACTTTAAAATAGTCCATGTATTTTTTTGTGTTTTATAGTTTCGTACTGAATTATAAGTTGGACTATTCAACTCAAGTAAAGTTCCAGGTTTTTCTGTCTTTGGAGCCCCGCAGCCCATTGCCATGTTGACTTTTGGGCTACACATGCCTTTTTGCATGTCACCTGTTACTATCAGACAAACCTCGAGATAAAGCAAATTGTTTATCCCAAAGCTTGTGACAGCATTCAAATGAATCCAGTATCCTCCTCAAAACAGACCTCCCAGAAGGAAAAGAACAAACAACATCTGTACTGCCTATCACCCATACATTCACGGAGTGTATCACAAATACCCTGCAAGACCCCAATTTTGCTAACCTCTGCCTCTCACTGGGCAAAACAGGGAGTGCACATGCATGCAGCAAGATGGGCAACATTCTATCTAGCCACACACACTGAAGATTCAGGGTCCTTGATCCTTTTTTCATTTTCTTCCCAAAAACAAGAGCTACAACAGAAGTCAACAGAATGTAGGTGGGGGCAGTATCGCTGATAACAGTTCTACATCCCTCTTAGTTTCCTACATCACAAGTCTTTTGCACACATCCTTCCCTACCACACTTTTTTTTTTCTCTAATAGGCTTTTACATTTGCCATCATTCAGTTCCACAGCATTACCAGAAAAACGTGTATTCTTTTTTCACTGTAAATAATACATAACTTTTTAGATCTCCAGAAAGCTTAGAAGTTACGTTGTGAGGTTAGCCTTTAAAAAATAAAACCTTTGCCTTTACCAGATTCCAAAAACCAATGCTGCAGAAATTTTGGGGTTTGATTTTCACTGGAGAGCTTCAGTGACAATCAGAGACACTTCCTACTATTTTATCATTAGCATATTTTTTCTTCTGCTTCGTGAAAAGAGAAGGTGATACCACTTTCGCCAAAAACTCATTTCCTTCCCAAATTGAGAAAAGTAAGACAGTGAATATTCTGAAGTTGCTGAATTGTGAAGTTTCTATCGAGGAAAAAAATATTTGCATGATAGGAGAACAACAAAAACAAAACAAAACAAAACAAAAAGACAAAAATTACTAAAGATATTATTTACCAAAATGTGTTATAAAAGTCACTGCTGTGCCCGATCTGCAACATAACCAACTGCAGGAACAATCATTGAATCATACGCAGGCCTACACCTTGCCCAGCAGTAAGGGGACATTCTGATTCCTTGCATTATTAAAATATGTATATCTTTGCATTATTAAAATATATCTATATATACACATACAGAGCAGTGCCCAGCATTTGTAACACAGCAAATCACATGGCATCTCACAGAGGTACTCAAGCGTTACGCACCACAGTTCCTTCTCTATCACAGACCCAATCTACATGCCTATGAAGTGATGTTTTTTCAGCAATTGATTTTTGGTCATGCAACTCAGGAGTTTCAGGGCTCTAAGAATACGGGATATAGAGCAGAAATTAAAGTTGACACTCCATATCAAAGCCAACACTGTAATTTCAAAGTCAAAGTTTAAAAGAAGTCAAACCAGGGTATGACAGGGTTAACAATCAACTGGGAGCTGTGTAGAAATAGCACTGCATGTGCTCTAACTGTGCATTTTCATACGCCGCAATACTTGCTTGAAGGTAATAACAATCATGTTTCTTTCTTGAAGATACTCGTTTCACCTTGAATTCAAATTTTACAGTATGTTCACTTATTCACTCGACCATAATCAACACCTGTCTCTAACTTGTTCAATATTTTAGAGTAATTCCAAGACTGAAGTAATTGTAAATGCAAAGTATAACTGTGGGTTCACCTGCATTTAGTTCATTTGAATATAACATTCTTTGTATTTAGAGTTTGTTATCAAAAGGTTCAAGCAACAACTTCCACAATATGAAAATGAGACACTCCCTTCTCAAAGAAGCCACTATTTCTACCACAATAGTACATTCTTTCAAAGCACTGTAGAGACTGACCTCTTTTTCATCCGCCAACTGACAGCTACTTTCAATATGTAATTCTAAATCATACAATTAGTCACAGAAATAACAACATCAAAGAAAGAACAGAGAGGAGGGGAACACTTGGAATCTAAACAAATTGCGCATTAAAAGGATATTCATGGTATACAACCTCAGTATTTAGGAACAACAAAAATCCTTTGGCTCCATTTCTAATTCTTGCATAACCCCACACCCTCTTTCCCAAAATGAAGCAAAAGCAAATAATTGTGCTGCACACAAACTGTGGTGGGTTGACCCCAGCCAGCAGCTAGGGACCCACAGAGCCTGACCCAGTATAAATAAAAACGTAAGAAAAATATCCAAAGTATCCTATAGATTTATATATTTCTCTATCAACAGAAGCTGACTGCAATTTTTCTCCCCAAATTATCTGCATTTGTGTGCATTGTGTAGAGACAAGTTCTGAAACAGTACCTTGCTACATCTTGCATGGGGATGACACTATTGACACCTTCAGGAGCAGGAGTCTCCCAGGAGTACAAAGGCAGCTCCCTTCTCCACCCTAATGCTCCAGAAATTGACAAGCCATTGCTAGAAAGCATTTTTCCGAAAGCAGAGTTTTCAAAATACTTAATAAGGAGATGAAATTTAGAAGGGGAGAAGCAACCAATTCCTAGTAAGCTGAATTGCCAAAGCTTAAAAATACATAAGCTTGAGAATGTTTAAATCGAAAGCAAGTATTGGTATTTCCTGAATCTATAAAGCTCCAAGATCAGCATCAAAACAAAAAATGCTTATTAAGCTACATTAGACCGATTTGTCTAGTTTATGTGAATGTGTTTATTCCTTAAATCTTTAGATAGCTATCCCACGGGGATATGTGGTGTCTCAACTTTTATAAAAGAAATCTAGACACAGCAAAGTAAAAATATACTAAATAAATATGTTCCACTTCCTTTCCCCTTGCCCCTTTTTCCTCTACACACTGAAATATAGCAACACCCAACAAGACAAGTATGTCTTCCAGCAGGTCTTTTGCTTCTTGAAAGAAGGAAACTACAGTCCCTTTGGTTTCTGCGTAGCTATCAGGAAGAGTCTTTTTTTTTTCGTCTTTTTTTTTTTTTTTTTTTTTTTAAAGCTGCAGTGATAGCTGCGTTCCGCTGGGGCACCTCTACTGAGCCCCTAGACTCGAGGGACGTGGGGGGACAAAAGGCTAGACCAGACCGGAGACCCAGAACCATCACCTGCCCTTCCCACCCATCGGCCCATTAGGGAACGTCAATTACATTAACCCAGGGGACGAGTCTCTCAAACTTTCGCAATTAACAGCATCATATACTTTTACCTCATCGTGAAGAAGACGAGAGAAAAGAAACTAAGAACATGGGCTAATAGCACCTTCATTTCTAATAAACACAGAGAATAAAAATCTTGCTTATGTTTTAAAAGCAGATCTAAAGGAACAGCACAATCCCGATTTACTCCAGTACTCGAGTTGCTTGCAAACTTCCGCGAAGCACAGAGTCCCTATTAAAATAAATAAAGATTTTACCCAACAACCTACGACAGATAATTTCTGCTGTATCTCAAAAAGTAATATGTATTTCACGTGTTGAACTACTTCTCCGGAGGGTCTTCAAGTAACTCCTGAGCTACAAGATTCGTACAGAGCAAAGCCAGAAGGCTCTGCGGTTACATGTTGGCTTATTCCCCACCCCACAATTCCGGCATTTCACAGTGGTCAGAGAAAAGCTGTCATACAAAACATCATTTCACTGTCACAAACTGTCACCTCCCCCCCCCATTTCGATACTGACATAGCCATAAATGTAAAATACTGAATTTGAGTTAGAAACAATAAAAATTAAAACCGGCTAAACCTTATCTCCAGCCCCCTATCTCCTTCAAATCCGTCCAACACCCCTGGGGAAGTGGGACGGTGCGCCAAATACGCAGCACAAGTCCAACCGACACACTTTTCTCCAGAAATAAAAGGGAATCTCCCCACACCCTCATTTCACACACTCCCGCCCGTTCCTTTCACCTTACCCTCTTTTCGCCCCTCACCGAGATCTCCCTCCTGCTCCCGAACAACTCTCGGGATCCCCGCTCCCCGCACTTGCTCCCCAGTCCCCGGGCCCC
>NW_009954241.1:1989236-2011570 GCF_000747805.2 Chaetura pelagica
TCACCGCCAGTGGCGGCGCCGCGGTCCTGCTCCGCGCTCAGGTCACGCAGGCTCCGGGGCCCCTGAGTGGGATCGCGGGTAGCGGGGTCTCCGGGCGGAGGGGCTGCGGGGAGAGGGGAGCCCCGGGTCGCGCCTGACGAGACCCTTGCCTTGAGCCGGGGCCGGGAGGAGCGACGGCCCGGGGGCTGGGGAGCGTGGGACGGCCCGGCCAGGCCGCAGGACAGCGCGTAGAGACTTTGTCTTGGGAGGTTGCAGAGGCTGAATTTCCTGGAAGATGAAACAATCTGTGTGATCGCTGAAGGGTCACAAAAGAAAGAGGAGATTGGTTAGTTAAGCCGGCTCGGGGTGTGCTTGTCAGGGGCTTGCCTGCCATGGTGTGTTATGAGTTGGGGTGGGAGAAGGTGCTGGGGCGGAACATCCGTGTTGCCAGAGCACATGGTGCAGCTTGGGCATTTCCATTTGGTCCTTTAGCTGCGTGGGACACACTACCCTGACAGCAGGGTTTGATTTCGTTTTTAGGGAAGGTGTATTTTAAATCATACTAGACCTGTTTTCCTGTTCAGCTGTGTCTGTGCTATAGCAATTCCTGATCTTGGTCTCAACATGTGGACTGACTTGAATTCAGCCTGGTTTCATTGCTATGGCTCTACCTTGGTGGTTGCTGGACCTGGTCCTAAACATGACTGGTGGATTTTGCTCCTGGCTTCACCTTGGACCTCTCTTCACCCTGATGCTGCTTTATGTTCTGAATTCTTGACTGAATGTGACCTCTGTCTTCAGGTCTGTGCTGCTTTGGTGCTGTAAGAGTGCATCCTGGGTGGCAGGGTCTCTGCCCTCCCAGTTTTGTCTCCCAGCTCACCTTACCCTTAGGAAACAATCCTGTTCTTGCTGATCCCTGACAATCTCAAACACCAGTTTCATCCTTAAGTTACCTGAATGCTTGCTAATTTAAAGGGGGTGCAAATATGTCCTAATTAGAAACCTATTTCAAAGGTGGATCAGACCTTCTCCCCTTTCACACAGTAGCTTTCACATCCTTTTCCTGGCTCTCACACTAGCAGGTTCATAGCTGTGGGCTTCCTGCAGGAAAATAGATAATTCTCTCCCTGCTACCTGTGGACCTTCCATTGTTTTATACCTGGTCACAGATGCATGCAGTGTAGGATCATGCTTTCCCTAGTCCGTGTATGTGTGGTGACAGTTAAGTATTTCCTCCACCTGGCAGCCCTGGTGAGTGAGGTACAAACTCCTACTACTCATCAGTGCCCTCAAATCTGAAAACGTGACACATTCTGGTTATTTCGCCCAATTTTCCCTTTAAGAAATCCTTTAAGACAGAATTTCTGTGACATAATTCAGCTTTATGCAACCTGTGAAAACCTGTATTAGCATGTATATGAATGTAAATAAAATTAGGTGCGCAAGTCTATGGGACCTAATGGCATCCATCCATAAGTCCTGAAGGAGCTAGCAGATGCAGTTGCTAAGTCTCTGTCCATCATATTTGAGAGGTCATGGCAGTCTGGTGAGGTTCCCACTGATTGGAAAAAAGGGAACATAGCCCCTATTCTTAAAAAGAGGGGAAAGGAAAACCAGGGGAACTACAGGCCTCTCAGACTCACCTCTGTGCCCATCAAGATTGTGAACCAGATCCTCCTGGAAAGTCTGCTAAGGCACATGGAAAATAAAGAGGTGATTGGTGACAGTCAACATGGCTTCACTAAGGGCAAGTCATGCCTGACCAATCTGGTGGCCTTCTATGACAAGGCTACAGAGATGGTGGATGGTGGCAGAGCAACTGGTGTCATCTACCTGGATTTGTGCAAGGCTTTTGACACTTTCCCACATTACATCCTGGTCTCCAAACTGACAAGGCACGGATTTGACAGAGGGACCACTCAATGGATAAGTAATTGCCTGGATGGTTGCAGCCAGAGAGTTGTGGTCATTGGTTCAGTGTCCAAGTAGAGGCACATGACGAGTGTTGTTCCTCAGGGGTCAGTATTGGGACCAGTGCTGTTTAACATCTTTGTTGGAGACATGGACAGTGGGATTGAGTGTATCCTCACCAAGTTTGCTGATGACACCAAAATGTGTGTAGCAGCTGACACCCTAGAGGGAAGGGAGGCCATTCCAGAGGGACCTTGACAGGCTGGAGACATGGGCCAGTGCCAACCTCATGAAGTTCAACAAGGCCAAGTGGAGGGTCCTACACCTGGGTTGGCACAACCCCAGGCACAAATACAGGCAGAGGGGAGAATGAATAGAGAGCAGCCCTGAGGAGAAGGACTTGGGGGTGGTAGTTGATGAGAAGCTCAACATGAGCCACCAGTGTGTGCTGGAGCCCAGAGAGCAACTGCATCCTGGGCTGCATAGAAAGAAGTGTGGCCAGCAGGGCTAGGGAGGTGAAACTCTGCTATGAAGACAGGTGAGTGAGTGTGGGCTGTTCAGCCTGGAGAAGAGAAGGTTCCAGGGAGACCTTCTAGCAGCCTTCCAGTACCTGAAGGGGCCTACAGGAAAGCTGGGGAGGGGCTTTTCACTGGAGAGGACAGTGATAGGACAAGGGATAATAGTTTTAAATTGAAAGAGGGTATATTTAGGTTAGACATCAGGAAGAAATTCTTCACCATAAGGGTAGGAAGATGCTGGAATAGGTTGCCTATGGAGGTTGTTGATGCCCCCTCCCTGGAGGTGTTTAAGGCCAAGTTGGATGAGGCCTCTGCAGCCTGGTCTAGTGTGAGGTGTCCCTGCTCCTAGCAGGGAGTTTGGAACCTGATAATCTTTAAGGTCCTTTCCAACCTTAACCATTCTATGATTCTGTGATCTCACTTAAGCCTGTTTTGGAAGCAATCTGATATGTTTAAAGCTGTCCGCATTCCCTTGAGACAGATCACAGAAATCACTTTTCTCTCAATTTCTTATTTACAGTAATTTCTGACTTGTTACTTCTGAACACTGTTGTTTGCTGTCCTTTGACACTGTGGAACAAGATTCTAATTTGCAATGCCATGTCACATACAGCAGCTGTGTTCACACAGAGTCTGGGTCTGGTACATCAAACACCAATGGAATAAACTGTCTTCTGTTAATCCATTATTCACATTCCAGTATTATATATTGGTGGGTGTGTGTTTGGATGCATATATATAAAACACATGTACATATATACATACAGAGATCTCTACAGCTTCCTGTAGAGAGATTGAGTTTAACTATTTAAAGTTGATACAAGCTTGTTCACCGATCTTTTGTTTTATGGCACTTTTGGGTTTGGTTTTCTTCCCAGAAATTAAAAAAGTTACTATTTAAGGGTTTCAGAGTATTCCTGGTAAAACTTTTGAAGGTGTTTTCTGCAAAGCACTGCAGGTGTTCTCTTGAGGTATCTCCCTGTAGCATATGTTATTCACACAACTTCACTGAAAACGTACAACCAGTTACTGCCTTTATGACTGTATCATAGCAAGACTATAAATATAGGAAGCTGGGTCACAGAAGGTGACTGAAAAATAATTGATTCACTAATTTATGTCACTTGACTTTAGAAGCCCCTCTAATCAGACATAGCAAATATTCCATCAGCATAATATTAAACTACAAAAGTGAAAGTAATGAACATGTAAAATAAACTCTTACATTATTTGTTAAATTAAATTTTTGCGTCTTTGTAACTAATGGCTCCTTTGTACAAATATTGGGGAGTGTCAGTTTTACTTCTTATTTACATGGAGTACCACTTCTGATTATTCTGTGTCACAGATGTTACATTTTAGAGAGACTAGTACCATATTTCATCCAGTGCTACTAGCCTACACTTCGGTCTAACTGTCCCTGGCAGCCTCAGAAGAGAGAAAATGAAATCTGACTCCTCGCTGTTCTGTGCTAGCACTCAGTATGGGTGGAGCTGGCAATGAATACAGTAGTTGCTAATAGTCTTAATTTCAGATGTTCATAGCTTGACAGACTATCTGTTTATTTGCCTCAGGCTGAAACCATCTCTTTTCTCCTTTTAAATTTCAGCTAAAGCAGCTTCAAAGAATGAGTCAATAACCCTAAGACATCAAACCAAGGTTAGTGATCCATTATGGTAGTTACTGACTATGCATATAACAAGACACAGTGATTACCCTGTATATTTAGGCTTAAGTTGTGACTGGGCTTGGAAAGTACTAATTGCATGAACTGAAAGTTCATTGTTATCACTGGGGGATCTTGCTGATGCTTGCACCTTGGAAAAAGTAACTGAGCAACACAGTGACTCTATTTAAAAAAAAAAAGAAAAAAGATATTTATTTTTTTTTACATAGCAAACTCTCCAGTGTTGAAATATTTTTGCAGTGGGATTCTTTGTCATACCCAGAAACATCAAAGCAGCCTTGCTGAATGCCTGGAAAGAATCATACCTTTTGACAGACAAAAGAGCTATGCTGGCACTGAAATCCTAAACCTCCTATTAGTAGCCCATGAGTACAAGACTATGCTCAAGTTTTAATTTCAACAGAACCTGTGGAGCAGTGGAGGATTAAGCTTGGTCATATGCTTGATTTAATTGTGGGCCTACCATCAGTAAATGGTCCAGGCATAGCAAGTTGGTTTCATTTTCTCCATCACCTTTGTCTTTGAAATGTTACATGGCTCTGTGATAGTTTGTAAAAGGACAGTGTTCTGTCAGCCCTAAAGGGGTAAGGGGTAGGTGGTAACATACAGGCTACATCTGTAGCAGAAAATAAAGTGGGTTAGGACTCTTTCTTTGGGTGTCAAGGCAGGTGGCACAGCATAGCATGGCATAACTTGCATGCACACAGCTAAATTATTTCCCCTTCAAAACAGGGTGGCCTTTTCCATTCTGTCTGCTGGATTCACACACATTACAAACTGTTACTGAGCCATTTGAGCCCCCAACTTGTACAAGGACATCACCTGGAAGTGTAGTAGTTAGGGACCCAACCATGCCCAAAAGCATGCCAGCAGTCAGAATTATGGGTACACGGATGCCAGCACTCAAATTCTGCCTTTGTGCCATTTAAATCACTAACACAGTCACCGAGTCAGATGAGGGAGTATGTTCTACTTAAGCCTGCAGCCAAAGCAGGCATGCGAAAATACAGAAACAATGATGGGCTGTAGACCCACAGGGAGTACAGACTAGTCTGTAAGAGACTCCTTCATAGTTTGGAGAAGTAGATCCACCCTTGCTATATAAACTCTGCTTTTAGAAGTGCAGCTCTGAGTGCAATTTAACTGACTTAAAATGTTACTTGCATTTTAAACACACATTTATGTGCATGCTATGACACTGAACAACAAAAAAAATATATTATTTGTATCATGAGCATTCAATAAATTGCCTCTCCAGTGTTGAAAGGAAAAATATTTGTCATAACAAATAACAAAAATTATGGGATAACGTAGAGCCATTCTCCCTCCAGAGTATAAATGTATTTTAAGTAGCACATTCAGATTCATGCATATGGTAAGAGCACCCTGACAGGTCAGTCAACCAACGTGTTTGGGCTGAGCATGTGCTGCAAGTTTGGGAACATGGAGTAACAGAGTGCTAAAGATAGATGTCCTTTTTCTACCCCACAACACAACTGTTCAAAAATATGTGTATTTACTTGCCATTGCTAATTGTGAATAGAGGGAGGAAAAATGTTGTGGGAAATACCCACATAGAAAGATATTATTCAACTTCATTTAAGAAAAAAAGTGTCACAACATTTCCTTTTTGGTTCTAAAAGTGGTGGTGTGCCAAGCTGGTTGGAGGGCTGAGGTGAAATTGAAATGCTCACTTCTGAAAGGAAATGAGAGAAGAAAAAAAATGAGTGCTGTAGGTGCATGCTTCCAGGGAGTCACTGCTTTACAGTTCTGAGTTATTTGATTTACTTTCTTTCTTTCTGAAGGGGAGATACATATGAAAAATATAGTTTTTATGAAGTTAAAGTTGGAGGCATCTGGCTTTTGCTTATGGTTATTGAATTGTTACAGAAATAGGTGTTATTTTCAAAGTACAAATGTTGGAAAGCTAGATGATACAAAATGTTCCCCTTAATCACTTCATGGAGAACATTTGCACAGCAAGGGAAAAAGAGGATCAAATTTTGGAAACCACTACATGAATTTAGGGAAGGGATCCGTGTGACAGGCAATCATGATACGAAACAGCTTTTGTAAGAGATTTCCATACTGTGTTAGTTCTAGTCTAGTTTACATTTATTCTTTTTGTTTTGTTTTAATCTGCAATTGCACATTTTGTGCTTGGTAACTGTCGCAAAAGTAGATTGGGTAGGTAAATTTGCTGTTTGAATCACTTTTGCATGAAACTGCTCTGGCCATCCATTTTATCTCTCTGAAGCCACTTAATGTCTGACCATGAAAGGAGAAGTTATGCTATGCATCCAAGCCTAATAATTCTCTTAACGGAAGTGGTACAACTCTGTCAGGAAATGGATCATTTCTTGAACGAGTTCATGTAAGTGAAGATGTGTCACTGGTTATATCTTTGGGGTTATATTTTAGGGTTATATGTCTTTGATTAAACTTAAGTTCTGTTTCAGTTAGCATTCATGTATTCACTGAAAATTCATTTATTTTTTCTTCTGTTACAGTAGAGTTGCAACTACTATTCTAGGTAACACTTTTAAAAGTTTATTTGTTAAAAATCTACATGCCTATAAAAAAGAAACAGAAAAAAAAATTGTTATCTTACTTGGTCTTTGATAAGGAAAAGGAAAATGGATGGACACTGTCCAGAGGGGAAAGGAAGCAACACTATCTATTAAAACAGAAATAAGTGTTGATTTCAATTTCTAATCTGCTTCACTGCTTAAAATAGGCAGAGATTAATTTTCTAGGTAACACAAATAATTGACCTTTGGACCCTAAACCTCAGTCACTCACAATACTTTGAAATTATTTTCAAATTTGTTGGAAGAAACACAGAGGGCTGTTCTACATAATGGTATAATTAAACCTCTGAGTAATACTTACTGCAGTGTAATTAAACTCAAAATCATTTTCAGAAGACTCACATGTGAATTCTCACTATTTTGAAAATTGACTTTACAGTCTTTCGTGAATGGGGACTTTATAAAGGCGAAGCTAATCAAGATGATCTGAAAGCTAGAGATAGGGAAATTAAAACTTTTATCTCAGCATGGAGACCATGAGTACATCCTCATAGTTGCAGAAGCCATCCCTCTGCTTTCTGCTCCCAAAGAAGGAAGCAAAAACATGAGAAAAAAAGTGATTTAATGGCAGAGCTTAAAGCTGTGCATTGTAGTTCTTAAAGAGAGCCTACCAAAAAGGAGATAAAGGAAAATAAGTGCCACATAAAATGAAGAGGGAAAGGCATGGATGAAAACCAATAAGTTAATTTCCACATTTATTTTTTTTTTACTGACATAAAGATATTGCATCTGTTACCATAAAACAGAAGAGATTTAATGAAGTGAATAATATTGCAGAGATTCCGTTTTTCCTTTTTCCCCTTACGTTGACAAAAGTTGTGTGGTTACTGATTTTGAACCTACTCTTTTAAATTTTAAAAGATAAGATGCTCCCATGAATTAAAATAACAGAAGAGAAAATCCTGAAACAGATGGATAAATTAAGAGAAATACATTCCAGACTCAGGTGTTGTATCTCCTGGAGGTTGGAAGGAACTTGGAGCTTCTCAGAAAAAATACCATAACTCCCATTAGTTTCAAG
Organism: Chaetura pelagica; assembly: GCF_000747805.2. Taxonomy (NCBI): domain Eukaryota; kingdom Metazoa; phylum Chordata; class Aves; order Apodiformes; family Apodidae; genus Chaetura; species Chaetura pelagica. Next base: position 1,996,944 of record NW_009954241.1, read on the forward strand.
TACTAGATCAGGTGACTGAAAGGCACGTCTTAACATAGTGTAATATAATAGAACATACTATGATTTAACATAAGCAGCATTACAACTAAAAACTTATTTAAGAGTACCAGGAAAATGTTTTGAGGAAAGATTCAAAAGATTGCCTTTAGTTTTGAGGAATGAGAAAAAAAAATATATATTTTTTTTAAATAATAAAAACAGTAAATAAACATGATTCCATGAACACACACCAGATGTAAAATACTTATGTGAAAAATCAGGTAGTAAACCCAGTATTTCTAATGATAAATTACAGGTTTTCAGTATGTCTTTAAAACTGGGGATTTTAACTGAAGTTGCATAATTTACACTGGCACTGTAAACTGACTGGGGACTGCAGCTAACTGGTCACTGGTACTCGGCAATTCTGTCATTTCATTACTGTTTTTCTTAAATTTTAATTCCATACTGATTTATTGAGATACAGGATACAAACTAGGTTATGTCTAGCTCAACATCCTGGCTCCAGCACTGGCCAGTAGCAGCTGTGTAGTGTCAAAACAAACTGTGGTAAGAAACTTCTGAGGTTTAAATATGCAGTTTATTAATAAAGACCTCCATTTATTTGCTTTTACTTTGCCAGTTGCTAGTTTCATCTGATGATCCATAATGATTTAGTTTAAAAAAAGAGGGTAAAGAATTGTTACCTTTTATCTCCTCCATGCTCTTGTATGGATCTGCCCCTATTTCATAGGCAAGCCCAGAATCTGAAGCACTCATTCCCCCTACTTCAAAATGTCCAGTAAATTACTTGCTGTAGTCACAGGTTATGCACCAGGCACTAGCAGCTCTTTAAGCTTTCAGTAATCCAGGCAGAGCCTAATTTCTTTCATATTTCTTAGGTAATAATTAAGGGGCTTATAGGGGAAACTTAAGTTATTTAGATGTTAGAATCCTCAGTTTCAATACACCTCTTTTCTAATGTAAAGTGCTGTGACTGTGTTTCAAGAGGATATTAAAAGCCCAGTTGGTCACAGGACATTTTACACTTCATTTCTAAATTCCTCAAGATTTGCATTTTCTCTGAAGTGTTAGACTTCTATGTAAAGAAATGTTCCATTAAGCAATTTTTCTGTGGCTGTCATTTATTAAGTTTGGCTAAGAGTGAGGTTTGGCATACTCTGCCTTACAACATGTCACATTCAAAGTTACTTTTTTGTTGTGACTGCTTGTTAACATTTTGATGGGGAACATTACAGCAGCGCAGATTATTTACATTGTAAATAACTCTGTTAACGCTGAGCTACTTCAACCCCCTTACTGACCCCAGTGTTTTCTGGATTTAATGAAGGTTTACTAATACCACATCCCTCTCCACCTTCAAAAGAACACGTTCTTATTCAACTAGATTTTATTACACTAAATCCACCATTTGGGTCATAGTGAGTTGTTGTGAGATGCTTTCCATTATTTTCCTAAGGCTTCGGATTATAAATTGGTTGTAGTGTTTCACTGTGTGACAATATTTTTCTTTAGAAAGCTATGTGACTGCAGACAGTGGGCAAGCATGAGGTACTGGTTTTGTTTAACATAAGACAAAATAATTGCTTTTGAATAGCAAGTACCAAAGCAACAGAATTATAAATCGTTTGGGGTTGGACATGAACCCTCTGCTGTCCTGGAGGAGAAGAAATTAGTCTCTCCCTGCTTTTGATAAACAGAGTGTTAATTCCTAATTTAACCCTGTGTTTCAAGCCAGATCAGGACCATGCTTTCTGTAGGCTTTTATGTACCCTTTCTGACTTAAAATATAAAAAATATATTAAAAAAAAAAAGGTAATAGCTCTTCCTCTAAGGCAACAGTTTTCCAATTGCCTCTTTCTCTGCTGAAGTAAATGCCTTCTCACCCCACTCACACGCCCCAGGAGAGCAGCCTTCTTCCCCACTCCCTGCTTCTGCTACCACAGTAGCAGCAACAGTAATTTGTCCTCAGTTGCAGAGTCAAGGATGTTGTTATCAGAGTTTCAGATGTTGCTGCTCAACTGCACATCATTACTCGTCTCTTCCTTTTAAAGTTTTTACCTCTCTGGGTTGAAGCTTCACAGTGCATCCTCTTCCATAGTTGAAGCTTTGGGCTACAATTCAATCTGGTTTTGGCCCCATTAATTTAGTTGTTCTGTTTGGTTTTGGAAATTTTATTCCTCTTGAGATTCTCAAAAGTGACAAATATAGGAATTATATAGTCTTTTTAAAACAGAGCCTTGTTTAGAATAAAACAAAAACATTTAAAGAAAGTCTATCTATCCATCTTATTAATAATCTTACTATTACCTGTTCATAGAATGTCCATTGCTAATCTTTAGCTAGCCATTGCTAATCTTCAGAGAGGCTTATCTCATGTCTTTCCTGTTTAGTTGCTTGTCTTGCATCTACTAGTTAAGTCCACATATTTACACAGTAAATATCCCATCAGTGAAGTTACCTACAATATTCATAAACTGTTTCAAAGAAGCCACAAATATACTCTCATATTACAAAAGAAATCTAATTAATTGATTCCAAATGTTATTTTAGATGTGATATTGAGGTTATTTTCAGCAGAAGTTTCAAATAATAATTGAAAGCATATGCTTATGATTTTAGTCACAGGACAAGTGTTCAATGCAGGTAAGAGATTACATCCTAATGCAGTAATGTTGAAGAGCCTTTGCTTTTCAACTGGATTGGCACTCCTTTGTGCTGAGCAGTATACAGACCCAGAACAAAAAGGTGCCCCCCCCCCCGTCACAGGACAAGTGTTCAATGCAGGTAAGAGATTACATCCTAATGCAGTAATGTTGAAGAGCCTTTGCTTTTCAACTGGATTGGCACTCCTTTGTGCTGAGCAGTATACAGACCCAGAAAAAAAAGGGGCCCCCCCCCCCCCAAATTTCTCATTAATTTACTATGATGAAAGTCCTTAGAGCAGAACTGACATCTGGGAAAACTTTGACTTTTTCACTGAAGCTGATAATTACTATAAAGGTCGGACATTGGCTATCCATCAAAAATACATCTATTGGAAACAAAATGGACCATCTATACGCATGGTATCCTCTCTATTCCTGTTCATTTTCAAGACAGACATCTAAAATGTGTGACTTGTGCAGAGCTCATGAATCAAAAATCACTGAAGTTAGATGTACTTCTGTGAATATTCGTAGCTATTTTTAATATACATAGATTATATCCTACACAATGCCTGCTTAATACTCTTTGGTTTGTATATTTTCTTTTGTATCCTTAGTAACCATGGAAAAGTCACATACAGAGCACTCTATTATTTGAAATGTAAGATACTCACTTTGGACTGATTTTTATTCTGTGAAATGTATGCAGTCTTGAAATAACTCTTTAATTGAGAACAGTTTGCTTTATGTGATCAACTATGGGATTAATGTATATATATATTTTAATTTATATATATATATGCACACTTTTTTTTCCTAGAGTCTGAAAGCAAGTACTGATCACAATAGTTTCCTTCTTCAAAAGGAGTGGAAAATATTGTGTAATGTTTTCCAAACTGAAGCTGGATCTTCTCAGAACACGTAGTTTTTAAACTTTCCAGTAAATGGGAAAAAAAAACAACCAAACAAACAAACACAAAAAGATGTTTATCATTTGATCAGGAGGACGCAGATTTGCTCTTTTTTATACAAAATTTCTTATTTTTTCATATGCCTTCTGGTAAACTATATTTTCAACGTCAAGCAAGAAAGTCTCACTTCTTCCCAGTCTTGCATTTTCATGCTCCAGTGAACTTGCATTATTTATGACAATTTTTCCATGGACATAATGATTGTATCTCATGTATCTGCAGTCTGAAGTCTTAATAGATTCAAAATTAGCCTTGCATACCAAACTTTCTATTGGTTGGTTAATTTAAAAAGACAAGTATTGTGAGAGTAGGGAAGATATTTCCATTAGGGAAATCTATCAGTAGAGAATGGAGTTTGAAAGTTATTAGCTACCATCATCCTTTCAAATGTTTTAGTAGGAGGAACTATTTTTTTAATAGCAGTCTTCTGCTCCATCAGTCTGACTGGAAATCATAGCAGGTTCTAGTAACTGATGCCTGTTCATCTTCCTTTTAGCCGATTAAAATCCTCTCTCTTTTCTCCGTAGTGATAAGCACCTTCAGCCTGTATTCAAATGACAAAGTTCTTCCATCCTTGTGTATTATTAAATATACTCCCTGGTAAGTATGATATAGCAATATATCATACAGTATACCCTGCTCCATGTGATTTTTGTTACTTTGCTTTTATTTCCAAGTAGCTGAGCAATTACCCATTTTGTAGATTTATCTTTTTCTGTTCAGAAATGCTGATCCTAAACACTCACTCCATTTTCAAAATTCTAGGTATTCCCAAAAATGTGTCTTCGTACTAATTACATTAAAAGAGAAGCTAGCTAAATAGGCCTATGTTTGAACGAAACTCACTATTCCCTTTCCCCCACGATCAAAACCCCAAAAATTTTACTCATCTTTTGGACACAAACCTCATAGATTTTCACAGTTCATGTTTTGCTCTGTTTTAATTGGATATTTAGACTTGAAGCCCATTAATGCAAGCTGCTGAGTGCTTTTGATTTGTCTTGTCTTTTTTTACTGCATATAATGTATAGTCTGACCCTTCTTTGAGAGAAGATATTGTTGGTAGTGGCTAATTAATTGTATTTGGAACACGCTTCTAAGATGCTTGTCTCAAGAGTATATGTATTTATGGAATTAGGATTAATGGAATGTCTGTGTTTGTAACTTGCATTCTCATGTGAAGATAGTTTTGTTTCTTTTAATTATGTTAGCTTTGGAACTGGAATCGTAAAAAAAACAGTCTGTGCAAAATTCTTGGCTTTTGCATCTAGACAGTTCCCCAAGTAAATTAATTTAGGAGGCAGCTACTGAAATCTGCATGATAGGCAGAAACCTGCAGTTATGTGGGATAAAGTCCTCTTGGCTATCAATTTTTACATTAATCTCTACAAACAGAAATCCTGGAAGGATATATCATCTATATTTTGTCTATGCACTGATTTTAACCTCTTCCTTTGGTATGAATTGTGGGCCACTATCGAAGTCAGGATACTGAGCTTCATGTAGCTTTAATCCTATCTTCTGAAGAATACTGTTGTAATAATATTTTTAATTATTTAGATTTTATTAATGCATTAATTCACACTATGAAACTCTGAATGCACTATGATGTAATGGAAAATTAAAATGTATTTCAGAGAAGGAGGAAAATTCAGCCAGATTAAAACCTAATGTTGAAACAAGCCAAGAGTCTTTTTACCATTTGAAAACAAAATAAAACAAAAATTGGCACACGCTCCATACTTAGGATATGTAATAAGTTACATGAAAAAAATCCAGTAACAAAAATGGTTATTCAAAACTTAATATCTTAAAGCACTTTGTAAATAGAGGCTATGGAATTTTAAGGTACATTATTGCAGTTGCCTATCTGATGTATACAGAAAACAGAAAAAATAGTTTCTAAGCAGAAAAAAAAAAGAGCTAAACCTTTCCAAGCTGTATGGTTCATCAATACTCAATTATAATTAATGTTATGTCAAGGGTGTTAGCTTGTGTATTGCTTATGTTGTATTGCTTATATCTCATCCTGACTTTAGCATTTCTGTGACATCTTTCTTTACTCAGGTGTGTGTATACTGTATGACTTGTATGCAAACACTTAATGCAGATTAAGTACAATACTGCAAATGTTTAAGTGCTTCATCTGTCCTTCAACTCAGTAGGACAACTTAACCTACTTATGTCTGTTGCTTGCATTCATAGAAGTACTATAGGAATCCTTAAACTGTAAGCTCTGAGACAAGGTTTTATACATGTTACCTCAACCATACCTGGGAACAAAACCCTAATTAAATAAATAAACAAAAATAGTAATAGCTTACATTTGGTCTGTGTTGCTTCTGTACAAAATATGTGCTCAAATCTACATTAAAATGAAATTTTGGAAGTGTAGCACACCAAGACACACCAACTTCTGTACCTTATTTAGATTTTAAAAATATAAAAAGAAGTAATAAATGCATAAGACATTTTCAGCCCTTATCTTCTTGTCGTTTGGTAACGAAAATCAAAATGATAATGATGATATTAACATCTCTTTCAAGTCAGTTAACTGATGCTGCAGCATTATGAGTCATCTCTTTATCATTATTTAATGATGATAAAAGGTATGAAGGTGATAAGCCTACAGGTCTTACTCCATTTACCCACTGAACACAGGGAAAAGCAGTAAAAATTAAGGATTAAATCTATAAACTAGAAAGGTGAACTGTGTATTTTTCAACATAGAGTCATAGAATGGTACAGGTTGGAAGGAACCCCTGGAGATCATTGAATCCAACCCCCCTGCCAGAGCAGGATAACCTAGGGCAGGGCACACAGAAACACAGCCAGATGGGTCTTGAAAGTTTTCAGAGAAGAAGACTCTACAACCTCTCTGGGGAGCCTGTTTTCCTATGCACTGCATAGTGCATCATTTTCCTGCCTCTTCTCATCCGTCCCATTCTTATTTCTGTCTTCTTGCTCTGTAGCAGGATATACAAGACTAGCATAGTGCCCCAAGTCTCTGTCTTACAGCATTTTATCGCCACTGCTGAAACTGCACGTGAAGAGATCCTCACTCTGCTGTAACTTCACGGAACACAGTAGTGTATTGTATAAGCCACTGGATTGCTGACAGTGACAGCAGTTAGTCATCCAGTACCCGATCTTGTCAGTAACCAGAAACTTGTATGAGAAGCTCTTTTCATAACCTGTGTTAGGACCCCAGCCTAGCAGAGCTCCTATGCTTCTCCCTTGCGCTTGCTGCACAGCCATGGTGCTGCTGCCACCAGTGGTGACGCTCAGGGGACACAGTAATGAACTGACTGCATCAGACCCATCCATATGCTTGGGGCCAGGCTGTTCAGAACAGTCTGATAAGGGCCTGTATCCTTTCCTTCCATTTAAAAGTGTAAGGTAATTGGGAATTTCCTTTTCGGAACACAGTGCTTCAGTTCAAGTCCATCTTTCTTCTAGACAGTAGGCAGGCACCATTGCAGCCTTTAGCTATAGGGCAACTCATTCTCTGCTTCATCAAGGGTTATTCTTGTGGATGACAGTTGCCCAGTGGGATTGCACCATATGCTGGTATGGAATGACTGTTGGGAGGTCAGAAGTGGAGAGAGTGACTGGAGGAGCTGTTGGTACTCTGCAGCACCAACACACCACTTGCAGAACTGCTCTTTTCAGTGTGATCACCACTTGTCTATAAAAGATCTTCACTAGGGAAAAATCAGCAGTCTCTTGGGATTGTGGTCATTGTCAGCTTTGAATGTTACTGTTTATCACTACTCCCTTTCATCATGGTCCTCTACTCAGTGTTGGTCAGTCAGGCCCTGATGGCTTGCAGGTAGAGTGCAAATGTGTGTGATAGTGCCTGACTGCACCAAGCAGACCATCAAGGGCAGTATCCAAATCATTATGGCAACTGTAGTTGCCACATAGTGCCATAGTTGTCAGGTATGCAGTAGTGAAAACATAGTAATGCAGCCATAACTTGTCTGAAACTTCATGGACCCTTTCTGATTGAAATGGATGCCGCAAAAAAAAAGCTGTCCAGGCATCCTTAATGCAAAATAACATTTAATATGTGGGCAGCATGGACACTTGTAGATAAAACAGCAGTCTAAGTGCATACCATTTGCCAGTCTTGCACAGTTGCTAACAACACTTCATCTACATTTAATCCTGGATGTTGCATTAAAATATGCTTGCAGAGCCTGACACTGATGCACTTGGTTATCCAAATGGCACTGTTTAAGCCAGTGGCTCCATCATGGAAATGATGCTCATTCCTTTTGAGCTGGTCACAGTACTTCTTGCTCTAAGAGCTGAAAAAAGCAGAGGAACAGTGAAAGTCAGTATGTGCGGAAGTAAAGATGTTTTCCCATGGTGGCATGTGGAGAGGTACGATGCCATGGAGGTTCCCCAGACACAGCCTGCTGAGACACCCATATTTCAAGGACACTATCTTTGTGTAAATACATAGACTGTAATCATTCCTTTAGTGACCTGATCTGGGGAGAATTGCTTGGTGAGGAGCAATGCATGCAGTGACTTAGTACCTGCTGGCAGACATAAACACAGAAAAAATGGCATAATCCTCGGGTAGCCTGAATGACCTGACAGCAGGAGCATGGCAGGCTTTTTTGGGAGCATGGTACTATTTGTATGGTGCGTAGGAAGCAGAACATCACTCACCTGCTTACTTCCAGATGGAATTCTTTGGGAGGAACAGACACTCCGTCAGCCCTGTGACTGGGTGTAACCTAGGTGGTGACATACTTTCTTATCAAAATAAGCACCTATAGCTGCTGCTTTGCAAACAAAGCAGTACAAGTGACTGTACTTTGTCCTATGGACTTCCATTTTCATTCTATATGAGTAAGACCAGGAAGAAACATTTTACTTACTTTGGGAAATTTTATCCAGCCAATATCTCCTTGGCCCCAGTGTGCAGTACACCGTTGGCTGGCCAGTGCTGCTGCCGGGGCGGGGGAGAGGCTAGCACTGGTGGCCTGCAGAAGAGGCCAAGACAGAACTGGTGGCTAGATCCAGCCCAGAGAATTGTGGAGCAATTCTAAACATTTTCTTTTGCTTTCCTTTCAATAAGCACTTCTTGTCATCTTATATAAAGACAGCATCTGGTAGATCATTTGCTGTCTCTTACTGCAGCTGGTGAGTATTCCTGTCAGTAAAGTCAAAGGTCTGAAGGTGGCATTTTAAAATCTTGATAGAAGTCCTTGTGTCCTCCTATGGGTCTACCATATCTTGCCAAAGGTGCATGCAGATTAAGTGGCTGTTCTAAAGCTTTTTGGCCAAGTGTTTTTTAAGATGATGGGGCAAGGTATGCAGGTGTTAGGAAATTACCCAGGGGCTTGGAACGGTGAGTGAAGTCATGAGGCCTCATCCATTGCAGGATAAAAAAAGCCTAAACAACCGAGATCTTGCATAGATTGTGCCCATGCAAGGGCAGGGCCCTGGTGTAAACAGTTCTCTAGTCTCCACCCTTATTTCTCCTCCTGAGTAACCATTTATTTTGCCTCAGAGCAGAAGCTGAGTGTAAAATATTCAAGACACACTGGTGGAAGTTCAGGGAGCCTGTGCAAGACATGTCACAGTGACATGCAGCACTGTCTGAAATGTCTGCTTTGGAACTGGTAATTGCTTTCTGTTATTTGTCCTTAATATACTGGGAGAAACTAAACGTTGTGTATCTTTTTTGCAAGTAAAAAAGATTGCATCAAAGATACATTGATTCTATCATTGATTTCTCATCCTGACACAATCTGTAGGATCTCGAGTATAGCTAGCTGCTTTAAGCAGCAGGGAGAACTTTGATGGAAACTGAATTAAATTTCTATTTGCAGCCCTCATCTAAAGGTGTGTAAACTTCAAAGGCAAATACCCTGTATTTCAAATGTAAAACTGAAAAAAATCTTAATTTGCTGGATGAACCACTGTCTGAAAATACACAAAGCATTTCCTCTTCAGAATGATACAGAAAGCACTTCTGTGTTTTGAAATGATTCATAGCAGATGGGGAGAAAAAGGATCATTAATTGATTCTTCAAATAAAACATCACAAGGATAACTTAGAGACCCACTTGGAAAATCAAATGAAGTACATTTTCAGATAATTTTGTGCTTTTCACAGAAGTCTCTTGGTAGAATTTCAAATCAGCTTGATGATTAAGCAGCAGGTTATTTAAAACCATGTTTACATTAACAGACCTCTCTAGCCACATTCATACTAGGGCAAGGCATAGTACACAAAGGGTTTGTTAGATTATAATTAGTTGAGATTTCTTTCCATTATGTATCAGTAAAGGCAGCCCGTGGGCTGGCTCATGTTTCAGGTTACCCTGCTGTTCCTGTTAGCGCAGCAGTAGCTTTGGGAAGCTATCTGTGTGACAATATCTAAACTTGCCCAGCAGTGACCCCTGCACTTTTTTGGCATGTGAACCTGTAGGTGCCACCACCCATTCTTATTATCAAACTTTAAACTGAAAATAGGACAAAAGTGATAAAAACAATAGAAGACTCTATTTTGTGTGAGTCTTTGGGATCCTTACAAGCCAGTCCCCTAGACTACACTTTGAAAAGTCACTGCATTAAACCATATTCTTATTAGTGTATCCATACCACTGAAGAAACAGACATGTAATCTGTGACATCAGAAACTGTTACTAACTACTTTGCAGTCTTTGAGCCAACATGTATGTTACTATCATCAGCAGTACTTTTTACAGGCTATTTATTCTTAGGTGATCCATTTTCTAAAACTCAGAAATACTATATGATTTTAGTTTTATTTCATTAATTTAGTTAGACATGTGTAAAGGCAGAGCAATCACACTGATACATCTGAAAGTTGTTTTAAATCTTCTGAGTTACTTTTTTTTTTTTTTTTCATTTTTATCTGGTGGGGTTTTAGCACAGCAGTTTGGACACACCCACTGCATTTCAAAGTGTAATCTTTCTGACACTTAAATGACGTTTTTCCATTTCTTGGGTTATGAATAATTTACAATGTGGGCCTGGAAAGAGTCTGTGCTCATATTTAAATATCTGCAAAATTTACAGATTCATTTTTTCATTTTGAAAGCTCTAAAGTAATACAAGATGTTTCACTTACTGCACTTCCTTCTTTTTCCCTAAAGAGATTGTGTTTTGCAGACTGTAAACATGCTTTATAAACTATAGATCAAACAATTATTTAATGTGAAGATATATAACTTTGCAAGGCTAGTTGATGGTTCCACTGTCAAAAATTAAGGAACTAGTAAGAAAAACTATGCTTAATCCAAGCCTATCTGTAATATTAAAAGGGGATATATTTAGAGAGACACATCTCTGCATGTAGGTGTAGATATTGAGGTTCAGAGCAGTCTGCATCTTACAAGTCTAGGAAACCATTTGTGCATTTATTGTGTTTTATTATTTCTGAAGTTAGATTACTTCATCTCAGACCAAGAACAGAAAAAACTCATTTAAGTTTGATAACTGAGAGCAAGTTTAAGGTACAATTGAGAGATACAGCAAGTATATAAATGAAAAAGAGTAAGTGAGGGGAGACAAGGCATCCAAACTCCTATAGTGCCAGAGGATGCAGTCAGATAAACCAAGGAAGCAAGCCCTATGAAGGTCAGTCCTGCTTGGTGTTTTGGCGACAGAGGTTGGACCGGGGGGGAAAAGGCAGAGGCACACTGGAGGAAAAAGTTAGAGGGAGGAAACAAGGAATAGCCTGGGACATGCAAACAGTAGGCTGGTGCCAGGAGGTTACTCTGTCCATCACAAGAGTCATCTGAATGACAAGGCAACTTGTCTGAACTGCATTTTTCTTGCTTCATGTTGGTTTGGAGATTATTTGGCAAAAGTGGAATTACTGTGGCATTACTGTGGAATATTTAACTCTTACCTTGATACACAGTAACTAACTTTGTTACCAGCTGAGGCTTAAAGATAGAAATTAGTCAAGTCAATCTCTATGTGAAATGACAGGCAAGGGTATGCCTCTTGAGAGCAGCAGGGTTTCTTTAACAGGATGAAGTGACATTCCTCTCAACATACCTTTTTCCTAGCCTGAGTTGTGGGATTCAGGGGAAACAGGCCATACTCTTTGCCATCAGTTACAAAGATGAGGCTTAGAACCTGTTCCATTCCAATCACCTCAGCAAAGATCAGTACCTCATTGCACACAGTCACCTGTACTTGACTCATGCTCTGAGAACAGCATGTAGAAATGGTTTATGACTTAGACCCTCACAAGGCAACAACTGATCACAATTACTGAATAAAAAAAATTCACCCACCAAATCTGCCCTTCCTGAAAATTGTTGTTGTCTAGGTAATGAAATATTTTGCAAATCAGCTGGGCCAAATTAATCAGGTAGTGTGTATCTGCTTAACTGTGCTGGAGTGGTGCTGCACAGGGATACGTGTGTAGCATACATAAGTGAAGATGTCACCTAACAATTTTATGTTTCTTATTAAAACCAGACCCAAGATGCATTTAGAACCTTTACCAAATGTGGTATCATCTGCACTTCCTGACTGCCACTTTGATGGAAAGAAAACTTTTTTCCTGAATCTATATATTTTTAATATAATATCATTTCAGTACAATATTGTTTCTGACAGGTTGTTTCATTATTCTGAACTATTGATATGGCATATGCCATACCACCATCATTGTCTGATCACACAGCTCCTTACATCATTCTTATAGATTCTTTTACATTATCATCTCTTTCCAGCTTTGAAATTCCATCATCCTTGTCAAGATCTGGAAGTGCAACTCAGTGTCCACAAATCAATAGTGGGTAAGTGCTATTATGATGTGTCAGACAGCAATATATTTTCTTATTTATTCATTGAAGTTCAGTATGTAAAACTCAAAATACATGAAATAATTTGAATCTTCATGTAAACCTCTAAAAAGAAAAGTGTTTATTGCACTTCTAATGTGTAACCAATTTTTTAAGAACAGGTTCTTTAAGAGTAATCTTGAGACTAAACTGCTACAAAGCTTTACAATATGGTTGTTGGTACTACAAGTCCAGGTATCTGATATGAGCAACACAACTTAGAACAAGTTGGGTTTTTTTCAGACTGGGTACTTTAAATATGAAGTTTGTTGTTACACAGCCAGTTAATGACACAATTTTTAAGTGGTGGTTACGCAGGATTATATCTGGTCTGCTTTAGAGGTTCATTCCATTAAAGGCAACCCAGATGGAAAAGCCAGATCCTGAGTTTCTTAGTGAGGGCACACTGCTTAGAGTGCTCTCAGACTCAACAGCCATCTCATTAACTCTGTCAGGATCTTCTTTTAAGGGCTTTTTAACACTTATCCAGTACCCTGTTGTATCGGTATCATGATCAAACATACCCCCGTGAGATAACTGGTACTTACAATTATCTGAAACTATCTCAGAACACAACGGAAGGATTTGAAAAACCTCTTCCAGGGGAGAGGTCATCATAACTGATTAATAGCTGTACCAGACTGTTTACTTAGAGTAAACTTGAAGGCCCCATGAAGGCAATCTGTACACTTCATTAGGTATCCTGATAGGATTAAATGGAGAAGGTGCCTTCAGACCTGAGTTACCTTGGTGCTTCTCCCCTGTCATTCCAAACAGACCATAGTCATGATGGCTCCAACCATGTTCCAAGAGGTCCTAGAGATGGTTGGGGAATCTAAACTTGATGAAGCCCCCTAGCATCACAAAATAATATGCTGCATATAAACAACCCATTCCTGAGGAAGTCAAATAGCAAAAGCTAGGTTTTCCTATGAGCATCTAGCAGTTTTTATCATCTATCCAAATTTAGCAACTAAAAAAGAGCAGCATAATTTATTACTTATATTGTATTGCAATTACTGTGGTCTACAATTGTAACTCAGAATGTTAATCCTATTGGATTTTCTCCATAGCTCTATAAAATCACCACAGGAACTTTAGTGATAACAGATGGTCATAGGTGAGTTTCATCTCTCATCTGAAAGAGGTGAGAGGTGAATCAGTCTGCTTTTATTAAAAGTTCATGTTTAAATTATTCACTTTCAATCACTTATCAACAATATCTGTTGCTTTGCAGTCTGGGCCTAGTCACAAACAGGAACAAGTGTTTCTGTAAGGTATTTGTAGCCAACATTTTGGCACTACTGATATCCCCAGTTCTTTAGCTTGTTAGCCACTTGCCATCATATCTGCCTGAAACTTCTAGGGCCGTAAATGTTTGCTGATAAAATTCCAAAGGTACTTCCATTTCTGCTACTGGGCACAGACTTTATGAGGGGAGAATCAGGCTTGCCCAGCATCAGACTAGGGCATTTGGAATAAATACCTAGCTTGAAGACAGCTTTTGCCCAAATTAGTTTCCTGAACTTTATGCTTTCAAATCCAAATGAGGTAGTAGTTCTTAAAGACATCAATCCTATAGATGATTTAGATGGTTTCAAAGATGCTAAGAAAATTAAAAAAAATAATCTGAAAGAATCTAATGATACATCTGGATTTTTTTGTTAGGGTCACTATATTTGATTTGAAACCTCTTGAATGAATAATTCCAGACTGGTGTTAGAATTTCTCTTTGCAGTAAGAGTAATGTCTCTTGAATTGACAATTATAGACTTGGATTAGAGCTCAGATACATTTCTAAATCCCATTTCTTCTTATCTTTAAAGCATGTTTTTGGAATTCTTCATGATTTTGTAGTGAAGTCTATTTTTTGTGCAACATACGGAGTGATAATGTAAAAGCAGAAAAGATGGAAAGAGTTAGAAAGTAGTATGTTAGAGTTCAGAGAAAAATCAAAATTGATTTATTTTGGCTGACAATGTTATATAAAGATTTCAGAATTAAGAATAGATACAAAGTTTACTCTAAATTTCAGTGCACCCAACTTAACCTCTGAGAATTCTGCAAGCTTTGGGAAATATTATGGACAGACAATCTATGAGGAGAGTATAATTTTAGTGAAAACATATCACTACTTTATTTCATATTTATTAGGG
>NW_009954241.1:2011625-2034947 GCF_000747805.2 Chaetura pelagica
AGGGAAAGATTTGTTCAGAGATATATGCTTTCATGATTAAGTATTTCACTTACATTCCACTCCACTGTGAGAATGAAACTTTGTACTATCATAGTTATAGTACAAAAACCTGTGAACATTTAACAGAAAAGTTAACTTTTGCTAGAGGTTTGAAACATCTCATTGTACATTGATTTACTGGCATCTTTCAAAAGAAGCGTCACAGCTTCTATCAAGTTTATTACTTCTTATGAATGTCATCAGGAATGGCTTCTTCTGAACTAAAGAACTTTGAGGTTGGTAATTGTGTTACTTGGAGTATAGTTTCTTTACTTAAAATCTGCCAAAGTTTAAACAATAAGCAGAAATGTTATTTTACCTGAGCTTTTTTTTTTTTTTCCTAATAGTGATGTAATTAACCCTTTTTAGTTATTAGGTGGTTTCAGTCAAGGGAAGAACTTTATGTGAACTTGGTCTAACTTAAACAGCTCTTAAGTCTGCTTTCCTAGTGGAAGAATATCCATGGGATTATTCACTTCTACATAATTCATATTTGAAAAGTATAATACATGTGGAATGTTTTAAAATTACATTTTCTGAATATAGTTCTCTCTTTACTCCAAGGTTGCATTGCTAATTGTCTAAAAGCATTTTTAACAGAGAAGCAATGTTACAGATTATAGCTTGGTAGGTTAATCCATTTGTGTTTTTGCAATTTTAAAGTTACAGTGAATTTTGGAAAACTGAATACTTGTGGAAATGAATATTTTTCAGGGAGGAAAGAATTCTGTTTCTTACATTACAGGCAGGAAAAATTTTGCATTTTATTTGAAATGTTAAAGCGCATGTCTCTGGCTAATTTATTGAAAGATTCAGTTTGCATTTAGTCATAAAATGTCAGTGAAATAACCTTTTGACTTTGATCAGCCTTCTGGGTTTTAATAGAATTTCCCACTGATAATAACTTTGGTGGACCATGAGGAGGAAATTCATGCTAAGTTCTCCTGCAAATAAGAATCTAAAATGTCACAAAATAAATGTGCTTTGTGTTTGAATTTATTATTATCTTTCTGTTAAGGCTGAAGAGATGATTTTGAGAGGAGGCTTGAAATCTCTGCTTCCCCATGTGTTGAGAAGAGTAATTCGATGCAACAGACTCAGTATTAGTAATACTTCTGGAATGGCAGAGGGTAAGGAAACACAACAGCTCTACGTGCAAAACGTGAATCTATTTTAGATTCATAACTATCTCTTTTGTTTTGTTTTGTTTGTTTGTGAAAGAATGTAGGAATATTAAAGGCAATGAAGTAAAACAGAAGAAAATTGTTGACTTATGTTGTCAAGTCATTTGGGTGTTTTTGGAATCACATTGTAAGCACCTGACACTGTGTTCTTGAATCATAAAGCTATGTCAGAGTAAATATATCATCCTACCTGTGTAAAGTACATGGACTTTGTTTTCCAAGTTTGCAGTGCATCCTGCAGCTTCCAGTTACGTCACTAAGAAATTATGGATGTAGAAAATACTTGAAAAATCTTTACCCAAATCTGACTTCTCTTGCATATGCTACTATTACATTTGTAAGATGACATACTACGTTCTTCATAGAGAACTTGCTTTGCTTATTACATCGATACACTTTGGAGAAGAATTAGAGACATATAGTTACAGAAGTGGTTTTCTGCTTCATTTGTTAAAAAAGTTGGAAATTACAGACTCGTCAAGACTGGGAATTATAAAGTGGAGAGAAAAAAACAGTTTTATACTTAGATAACAGTTCGTTCTGGAAAGTCGATTCCTGTCTTGGGTCTTATAGCTGGACTTTTACAAAAGCAGACTGTCATTGCTCTGAACAACTTAAAAATGTAACTTAACTAAAAACACCGTGGCAAGTAGCTGACCAACAAAGCCATGTGGAGTAGCATTACTATAACTTAAGAACATTAAGGGTCATTTTATAGAATTGTAGTGAGTCTTGAAATTATGGTGGTTTTTTTTCATCAGTACATAAGTTGAAAAATACTAATGGAAGATACGTTAGAATGTTAATACTTTGCAGTTTGGCCTAATTGTATTTTTCAGTACATGTATTGCTGCAGTGGTTTTAAATGTGCTAGTTTTAAAATTTGAAAAAAAGTATTATTTACATAAAAAACAAGTTCAGAGTTTTAGCCATAAGCACACAGCTTCCTTATGCAAAGACTAAAAAACTAGACTAATTGGAGTGTCTCAGAAACCTTAAAGTTGTCTTACATTGTTAGGTGATATACTACTAAAATAATTATATCTTGCTGCTCTCATTGTCATTCACCAAAGAAAGTAAAAACTTTTTCTAAGCTTTTCTGAGATGGGACATGAGTGTGTTGAATTAATGCATGGGCTGATCAGCATGTCTGTTGTTCATGAGTATATTCATAATGATGGATACATAAATGTGAATATATACCTGAGCTGAAGGGAAGAATATTTTTTAATCTATAAAGAAAGTGTAACCATCATGAGGAGCAATAAAGTTTTCAGAAATTATAGTGAAGTTTCCTGAATTTATAGAATACCTCAAACTGACCCACAGATTCAGTCTGTCAGCTGTGACTTAAGTTGGATGTTGCCTCAGTTGAATGCACTGACTAAAACCATAATTTTAAGAATTTGTGAATATCACCAGCAAAGTAGAAAGTGCCTGTGGATTTCACATGGACAGCAGAAATGAAGTTGAGGGATAACTATATGTAGTATTTTATTCAGTGGTAAATTTAGTATGTTTATTTAACAAAAATATATTTCTGTGCTTAGCAAGAAACCATTTCTGTATTTAGTAACTTTTGCTAGTAATAAAATGAATATTTGTGCTGAGTGCTCCCAAGAGAGCAGTTTGTGGGCAAAATCAATATGCAAATACATTCTTACCTAAGCCTTTGCTTTGCATTTTTCCATCAGGAATATAATTTTATCTTTTTAATTTTTTTGTTAGCTTTGGTCAAGAGCAAGATTTTTTTAGCTGATTTTTACAGCCTTTTAATGCAGATCATTGATTTCAACTAAAAGGTTGCCTCTTGGATGACAGACTACCACTGTATTTAAGAAAGTTAGAGCTTCTATGCAGCCTCTCACACTCCTGTCCAATACCAGACACTGTCATAACTTCTCAAGACAGTATAAATACATGAGTTAGAGACTGTTAAATGGCAGTTTTATACAGCACAGACTAGCTGTAATCTAAATTTCCTGTCTGTATCTAAACAATCGGTATTTACATGCAGGAAAATTAAAATGACATTGGTATTAATTACTACTGTTTAGAAAACAAATTTTTGCTAAATAAATGAATGTGAGCTTTCTGCATTGGTGCTAATTGCAAAAATGTTAATGTCTTTAGAAGCTATTGCATGGTAGTGGTCAACAACCTTTTAAATCAAAGTTGATTCCAAGTGAAGAAATTGTATAAGTTTTTTTCATTTTTTTAATTAGAAGTAATGGAAATTACTGAGATTCAGTGGGATAGGTGAGGGTTTATTCCTGGGCTGTAATTATGCATCCCATAGTAGAATTCCAAAGCCAACAAACTCTAAAGAGTGGGCTACATAATGTCAAGATGCTGTCCATGATTTATAGCTTGGTATTAAATCAGAAAAATAAATTTAAAAATAGTGTAAGTGTGGTATGCAGTAGCCTTTCTTGGGCTTTGTGCTAACATTTGCAAAGTAAAGCATTTTGCTATGAAATACTGATTTCTCAGGTTAGGTAATAAATTTTGTTTATATATAAATCTATAGAAGTGTTTATTAAAGTAATTATGCTGTCTTCATATTCTAGTGCTACTCATGTCTGCCAACTCTTTTAGCACTGAACAATCTCACATACAGAGGCCGTCTAACCATGGTTTTACAAACATTTTAAAAAGTTGCTTAATTACAGACTTTTGAATCAGAAATTTCCTTGAGGTAATTTTTTATAGATCATCTAAAGAAATCTATACAGGAAAGTTACTGTTTCACAAACAAAAAGCTGAATTAATAACCAGTCATTCCTACTTTCCACACTTTCAGGCTATAAACAGGCCAATGTTGTGATTTTGCACAAGTCACTGGCTGATGACTTTGAGAAGTTCTGCCGTGCAAATGATGGACCCCTGCCACTGCTGCACAGAAGTAAACCAGGTGACTGGAAATGTCCTTCTCTGAGTAGTGATTCTGATATCAGGTAACTACCAACCAACTCTGCCTCTCAAAAGTTCTGAAGTGAATGGCAGTGGTGATGAAGAGGGTTTCAGGAAATGGCCTGCTCACACTACTGGACATTTTGAAGAAGTTTATTTTCATGGAGTTACACCTTTGAATGAAAACTTATGCATGAGTGTAACAGCCTGATCATCTTGTTCTTGAAAAGCATGCTATGATAATTGTCAATATTAGAAGTATTTCTCTAATGGAAAAGTGAAATTATGTAATTTCTGATTATTTTGCAGTCTGAGCCAGCAGAATTAAATAAAGTTTTACCTATATTTTATTTGGTGGTAACACAGACACGGTGACTGCATATTTGTAGGGTCTCAGAAAATTTAAAAGGCGTACTCATGTAGTAAACACTAAAAAACCAAGACTTAATTCCCTAAATTTTTAAGCCCTGAGACAAGATACTTGTAAGGGACATTTACCTAAAAATCTAAAAAATACCGAAGTCTCACATATTCTGTTTATTGGCTTGCTTTTGTGCAGAATACGATTATTTTGGGGTTTTTCTTGTGTTTATTTCATTGTTACTCCAAAAGAAAAGAAACTGATAAAGTAGGCTACATCTTGTGGTTTGATTCTGATTTAATGTTAACTCATACAATTTGCTTTGTTTTCAAAAAATATGACGAAGCTGTGACACCTTCTTGTTTCACTAGAACTGACTGTCTGCAGTATCAAGTGTATGAGCACGGAGCTTGTACTGGATCACTGACAAGCTTAAAGGAGTATTCTAAACAACTAAAGGACATGGTTACTTTTTATTTAGGCTGCAGCTTCTCTTTTGAAAAAGCAGTCCAAAGTGCTGGCATTCCCATAAGAAACATTGAGCAAAAATGTAATGTAAGCATGTATAAGGTAAGTATGCACAGTCACACACAGTCTTTGTTGCAACTTTGTGTATTTGTCCATATTCTCATTCTGTGCATATATCTATTGCTCAAAAAAATAACTTTTTTTCCTATCTGAATTGTAGCTTTAGGCATGTGCTAGTGTTGAGTGCATAAAAATACAGGGTAAAATAAGCTCAGCCTCAATTGAGTGTTTTTTTCAACTTCCTGCAAGGCCAATCTCCTTTTTTTTATTCATTTATGGTAACAAACTTTGTCCTTGTTTGTCATGGCAGCCATTTCATTTGGATTCTGTTGGGATTTGCCTTCTCTGTTTCAACTGATGACCCATGCACTTCATATGACATGCCTTTTATACATGTCCTGCTCTCCCTACCAGCTCCAGCTTGCAGCAGAAAAACTCTTTTTATAAGCCATGGCAGTAGCAGCTTCTTCTACATGTATGACAACCACATTGGTTTTTTCCTGTGACAGTGTAGCCTGTAAACTGCGTATTTGCTATAAACCCAGACCTGTGGACCAAATATTCCCAAAAACTTGATTTCTTTACCATAGCACTGAAAATTTTAACTGTGCTCAGGAACTTCATAGTGCAGTTTTTAATGTCAGCAAAAGTCCTAGAATAATTCTGACTCCAGTAGCTAGACCCCTTAATATTAGGAACACTTAAGTACACCTCTGCATGCATTTTTCATAAAATTGATGTACTGCTCTATTAGACAAAGATTATTGTTGGTGTCAGAGCTGTCATTTCACTGTACTCCTGGTCAACATGAAGGTGCAAATGTATCTCATATGCGAGTCCTACCAGGCTTAAAGCAAAAAAACAGTTATGTATCTGCTTATCTCAGAATTAGGAGAATTTCATCAATTAAAGCACATCAATACTGTGAAGAACTGTTTAAAAGCATTTAAAATTAATGTTTAAAAGCATTTAAAATTAATGTTAATATGTGGCCTTTCTAAGCTCAAGTACATCACAAAGCTTCAGACATTTCTTCTAATACTTGGAAGTATTTAGTACTCCTGATAACACCTTGAATTCTTTTAAACCACCAGACAGCCGTGCCTTGCTACAGCGTTTCTACTTTTTGCTGCAACTTAGTAGTCACCATGAGACCTATTCCTGAAAGCAAGTTGGAAGAAGCTGTGCTAGCAACATCGAAATTAAAAGAAGCCCATGGAGCACCAATTCACATTGGTGACCCTGGTCAGTGCTTTTCATGTTTCACTTTGCATACACTTTACTGGGTATAAAAATGGGGAACCATGGGTTGTGAAGGACTGAAATACCTGCACCAGTAAATGTATTCTGTTTTAATCCTTTCTAATGGTCACAAACATTAATTTAAGAAAAATAAAGGAAGACAGAAAAAAGGAAAGAAAAAACTAGGTTTTGAATGAGCTGAACACAGAATTCTTGGTTGAAAGACAGTTGTCTGATGTTGATACATTAAGTTATATGGCAGGGGTTATGTAATCCCATTTTTCTGAAATGTATGCAGTTTCATTTGTATGTGCGTTCTTTCTTGCTGTCAGAGATTGCAGTGACATGGAGCAGTGACTGACAGCATGGGGAGAAGTATGTGTGGATGCATTTTGTGTCTTAGCAGATGAATGTGAAAGTAAATACTGCATTATTTTATAAAATATTGAAATGGGATACATGGAGCACAACACTTAAGACAGAATAAATAGAAATATGGAAAGAATATGTATATGTTTTAAAAGATCCAGCTAGAACATATTTAAGCCTATTCTTTACAGGGGGAAACTGAAAAAAACAACAAATAAAACAGAACCAAACCAAACACCTGTAAGATTACGATAGATCCAAATAAATTTTTAAAAATCCCCTCTGCTGACAGAAATCAGTCAATAAATAGAATCACAGGCTGCATGCACTGAAGAGTCACATTGGTAAGAGTACACCCAGTAATATATTTGATTTGAGTGCCTAAATACAAGGAACTGGTAATAAGTCATTACTCTGATTACAGCAATAAGATGATTGGGCAACTGAGGGTCTGAACTATTTATTTTTAACAGAAAAGAGGAAATTATTATATACACAGATTATATAAATTAATTCCAGAGAAGACAATGGTCTATTACAGCATCTGAAGAATTTAAAACCAAGGGAAGAGGGCAAGTGCTTAGACTGAATTTTACAAGTAAGTGTTAGAATAAAGCTAAAGATAATTTAGTGAAATCTAGGTTAGAATGAGATATAAGCAACTCAGAGAGGCAAAAGAGCAGTTGCTTGTTTCTGTAGCTAAACAATGTAGGAAGCTGAAGCAGCAGAAAATATGTTCTAGAAAGAACCCATTTTGCACCCATTTATTCTTGTTTGCCAGTGTTATGAATATCATTCTTCTGTTGATAGAGGAGATTTATAGTATCTTGGAAACTGTGTACATGTCTAGCTTGTGTTTTGTTGCAGTAATAAAATGAATACATTTTTACTGATGTCATCAAGTACAAAAAGGGAAAACAAGTCAGCTGCACTTCATGGGACATGCACTCAAAGACAAACTAAACATGCCACTTCAGTGGGACTGGCCACTGTTGCCATTCTAGCTCACTGTCACTCAATGATGGTTGGGGTCCCCCCAGCTTTGTAATAATAGTGCTTAATTGGAATCTCTTGTGATTTCATTTTTTATCAATTCCAGGTCTGCTGGGAATACAAGATCTTTCCAAACCAGATTATGGAGATCCAGTTCACCTTCACCCTGGTGATATTCCAGTGTTTTGGGCCTGTGGAGTAACAGGAATAGAAGCAGTCATCAACTGCAGTATGTACTATACTTGGACACTCTTTTAAAATTATCCTTCAGTTGCTTCTTCTCTCTTTTCCTTTTTTTTTTTTTCATTTTTTTTTTTTTTTTTTTTTTTTTTTTTTTTTTTTTTTTTTTTTTTTTTTTTTTTTTTTTTTTTTTTTTTTTTTTTTTTAAAAAACGTGGACTGAATTAATTGACTGATTAGCAGGCTTGATTTTAGAGTGAGCTAAAAACCAGCCCACCCAAACAACAAAATGCCTTTTGGAAGGACTGTTTTCCATCATGAAATAGAGGTCTGCCTTCAAGGATATTCTTACTGAAATTCCATCACTGTTCTTTAAGTATTTTAACAGCAGAAATCTAAAGCTCTGGCAGCATCAAAATGTCTTTTTTAAGCATTATTAAAAGGTAGAAGTTTAAAGGCATTCTTATTTAAGCTTCTCCCTTTTAAGATATTGTTTTGTATTACAGTGCAATAAAACAAGAAAAAAGGGGAGAAACAAAGAATAAAGAAAAAGAAGAAAAAAGAAAAAGAGCAGCCAGAAATCTTTCCAAAATGTTGCAAATGTATTGACCTGGAAAAAAAATTAAGCTTTTATATTTTGTTCTAAAATTAAGTAAATATGACAAACTTTACATAAATGAAGCTTAGTCCTCTGCACAGAGCTGCCCTGCACTTTACCCTGTCATTTATAACAGGCATGAGCACAAAGTTCAAGAAAATGCAACTGAATCATAGTGTCAGTGCTATATACTGCTCTAAATCACTGTTGTGGAATGAAATTGCATATTTTAGTTCTTACTGAATAAACAGCTTAATAGTCATAGGGAGTATAACTGGAAGAGCCTTGGGAGGTCATCTGCTTTGTCCTTCCCTCCTTACAGGATCTGCTGCATCCTTGTGGTTCTTTACAGATCATAGAATCACAGAATGGTAGAGGTTGGAAGGGACCTCTAGAGATCATCTAGGCTAACCCACCCTGCCAGAGCAGGACCACCTAGGGCAGGTCACATAGAAATGCATCCAGATGGGTCTTGAAAGTCTCCAGAGAAGGAGATTCCACAACATCTCTAGGCAACCTGTTCCAGTGCTCTGTCACCCTCATAGTAAAGAAGTTTCTCCTCATGTTGAGGTGGAACATCCTATGTTCTAGCTTATACCCATTGTTCCTTGTCCTATAGCTGAGCACCACAGAAAAGGGACTGGCCACTTCCTCTTGACACCCACCCCTTAGATATTTATAGACATTAATAAGATCCCCTCTCAGCCTTTTCTTCTCAAAACTGAACTGCCCCAGTTCTCTCAGCCTTTCTTCATAATGATGTTTATCTCAACTGCTCTCCACACCTGCTGTAAATATGTTCAGCACTAGGAGGAAAGACTTCGTTTTCTTTCTTACACACAACCTCTTTTTTCCAGTCCCAAACCCAAACTGAAAATCCTGCTCTTTCCTGTGCTCTCCAGCAGTTCTATTCACCTCCCACCTGCATGCTTGTTGCGGCTAAAGGAGAGGAATCTTTGCTAACCTCTCTACAATCGGTTGCTCAAAGCAGCTATCCTGACTTTCCTGGAACTGCCTTTTACTGTTGTTTATTTCTCCATTTTCTGTATTAAAATCAGTTGTCATTAACTCATTCCAGGAAATGTTTGGAAGTTTGTATCTTTCTCTGCTCCTTTCTCTTCTAGGTAGTTAAAATTCTGCCATACCAGCAGTACCTTATTAGATGAACCTGCTAGCTTCTCCCCAAAATTGTTGTCAGCTCACGTAGCTTGGTATTTGAAACCTCAACAGCCATGTTCCCCAGATTATTTTAACTAGCCATAGACTCCCAACAGATCTCGCACAGATCAAGCACACATTAAAGAAGTATCTCCTTGCTTTTCACCATCCAAACAAAGTAATATTTTGCTTGTGCCAGTTGTGATTTGTCCTACAATATACCAATTTTGCCAAATCAAGTATGATCTACATTAAGACATCTGGAATTAGGATAAAGGCAGCAAATATTTTCAGCTTAGGGAGCTACTGTGCTGTCAGGTCTAAATAAGCTTATTGTTCACCAGAGTTTTAGATGCTACTCAGATTCCCTTTGTTAAGGTTCACTGGTTACCTTTTGTCCTTATTTCTTGCCAGTTTATAGGTCTCCTAACTAGGTCACAAAGACACTGCACAGAGATAGTATTCCCCATATTCTTGATCCAATAAAGGACTACTAGCCAGCAGGCAGTAGCTGACACAGTTTTGTCGTATTACTATTACAAAGATGTTCAAAGGTACAAGAGATATACAATAGTTTCCAGCAGCACTCTACAACCCAGGAAATTTATTTATTCTTATGGAAACAGTACTACCAATAAACTGTGCAAACAAGCATTAGCTTGTTCTTATGTCAATTTTTTCCTGCATGTCAAACACAATTTTCAGATTTGCATATTCCTTACAGACTTGCTTAGAAGCTACCAGTGTGCAGTTCCTAAGTTGCCTCAAGTTTATACCAAAGAGGATATTGTAGAAAAAACCTGGTGTAAGTTACCCACATGAGCTTTTAAAAAGTGAAAACATTTTCAGATGTACATTCATACTTTTCTGCCTCAAAATGTATGAATTGCCACAGTGTAACTTAAAATATTAACTGTTTTTGTGATATAAGTGTCATCAGGCAGGAATCAACATCTGTGTTGTTAAATAACTTTCTGCGATTTTGTCATTCTGATATTTCCATTCTTTGCAATAACATGCTTAATTGAAGGGGTTTTTTTTTTACCCAATTTAGGAGCTCCATTAGCTTTTACTCATTCCCCTGGCTGCATGTTCATTACTGACCTGAAGAATGACAATGTCACAGTCAGATCCTCAAGAGAAGCCCCACAAGTTCACTGCATTTCTCAAAATCCTCTGCATTATAGTATTGTGTCAGCAGAAGCAGCCCAAAAGATAAAGACTCTAGAGACCCTAATTGGAATAGATCCAGGTAAAAACAAAAACTCTCTTCCTTTAGTGGATTTGTTATGAGCTAGAAATGACCTAAAGTGCTTTTTTTAGATATTCATGAAGTTCAAGAACACAGTGAGTCTAAAGGCCATGTTAAGATTTTAAACATGCTTCGTGGAATACAATGAGTCAATATAACCAGTTCTTAGATTTTCTGTTACCATTCTTAATATCAGAGTCTGGCCAAAACGACTCAACCTCATGGGTAATGAAATCTTGATGACTGTGTATTCTCAAAGTACACAGAAGCATCGATGTTTACTGCAGACTGGAGAGGCCACAGGGAGAAGGAATGTTACTGCATAAAACTGAAACCGGTATGTAAAGTTCAGGGCACCTCAGTATGCTGGTAATAGCTACATGGGTATTCACTGTGGAGCAAATAGCACATTTCTTTACATATATTCATGACTGCTGTGTTCCAACCAGAAAATTCTAGTAGTTTCATGTGGTTTTCAAACATAGCTCTCTGATGGGTGGAATGACATCAAGCTCTGCTGACATACTCATGACTGAGGTGTTGTGTGATGGACCAAAGTGACCTGGTCACTGCAGAAGGTTGAGAGCTAGGGCTGCATGTGTGCACAAGGAAGATGAGGGGGCAAAAAGGCAAACTCAATAACATAACCATTCCTAAAGTACACACTGAATTAGTCCCCTCTGTCTGCTGTAAATTTTTTCTCAGTTTCCCATAAATTTTCTGAAATCCTCTGTAGACAGTAGTGGAAAACAGCTTACGACCAGCTCTCCGAAGCTCCGGGTTTGGGCTGTATGCACATGTTTGGGTCTGTTTATTTTTACTCACAAGGCCTCTCCTTTTCCCACTCGCTGGAGTTCATCTTGGCACAGAGCCATGCCCTGCAGAAATACAGGACCTAACTTCAGAGTTAGCTCATTTTACTGCTAAAGGAGAGTACAGTACTTACTTTATCTCAGTTATTATACCCCACTTCTCAGAGACAAGCATTCCCTGCTTCTGTTACTTTTGTTCAGAACTTGTTTTTCTGTAGGAGGAACAGAGAAAGAAGTGGCAAAGGGGAAACTGAGGACAAAAAGAGGAAAGTGCAAGGCAGTGGAGAGGCAGGGGGAAGGTGAGAAAGGTGAAGATGTGAGAAGGCTAGAAAACAATAGTGAGGACTTACCTCTCACTATCAGCCCATGAATACTGGCACATTGTGCTGCTATTTGTGATTTTCAGGAGCACTAGCAAATGGGAAGGACTGTGCAGGGAACTTGTGTTTCCAAGTGCCAGGGAAGGGAGAGGGGATCGGAAGTGTTTGAACAATGAAAGACAGATAACACAGTGTTGCTTCTTTAGGGAGTGACCCATGAGAAGAGACATCTGTTAATATTCACCTGTTCTCAAGGTCCAACGTGTTTCTCTACTACATGACGTGTTACAAGATCTTTAGCAGTCACCTGGATACCACTGTATTAATTGAGTTTACAAAGTCTCTTGGTAACTCACAATGTCTCTGAAACCTCCCATTTCATTAAGTTAATTAATTTATTTGGGAATTAGCTCTTCCCTAAGGGGACAGTGCTAAATGGAAACAAAGAACCAGTGTGCTTATCTGACGTCTGCATCAAAACTTCTGTAAGATGTGGGATGCTTTGGTTGGAACCCAGCTTCAGTAGCTAGCCATGGTCACCACAGATCAGAGGAAAGCAGAGGGCCGAAGGAAAGGAAAGATATTCAGTAAGTGCTCTGAAGAAGGTATTTACCCTAGTACCTAGAAATGCTAGTTACAGTAATTTTCAAAATTCAGTTAATTGAAATTCTTAACCTGGAAGCACAGCCCATTATCTTCATTACTCATATCCTACACCTTGCTGGGTTTCCTGAGGAAATTGCCCCAATTCCTGCCTCGACCAGAGGTTTTTATTTTTCTAAATTATTTTCTGTCATTAAGGTATGCAGGTTCACCCACACAGAACTTCAAAGGCAGAATGGTATGTTGACGTGTACTGATCTCTTTGAAAACACTTCTCTAGGAGAGCGGGGTATAGTCCATCTCCTGCAGCAGGGTGAGCTGCTGAGGGCTGGCCTGGCCATCTCCCACGCTCGCTCTGTGCTGATCACAACTGGATTTCCTACCCACTTCACTTATGAGCCGCCGGAGGAGAACGACGGGCCCCCGGGAGCCCTGGGGAGCACAGCCATATTGCAGGCCTTGGAGAAAGAGGTTGCCATAGTAACAGATCAGAGAGCCATGCATCTGTATGAAAAGATTATTGAGGAGGCTGTTCAACTAGGTGAGACACAGGTTTCTGCAGTTTTTCTCTTGACAATTTGAGCCAAGGTTTGCTTCAGTTAATGTCACTGTCACTTAGTATAGGATTGTTTCTTTTCCAGGGAATGAACCTGAGTTTATCCTCTGAGCTCTGATCAGCATTGCTAGGATGACAATTTGTTATACCTAGCTGGCATCAAGTTAATGCTTATGTGTGGGGGTTCAGATTGTGGATTTGCTGTTTGTGATGAATTCTGGATGTTGGTTCTTATTCTTGGAGACCTGTTTTCTGTCCTAAGGCCCCATTTACTAGCACTAATGTCCAAACAAGTTTCATTTAAAATGAGGATGCAGGGACCTTATTAGGAACTCTGCAAGTACACAGAGTCCTTACTCTTCTAAGTGTTTTGGTTGTTTTGGTTTTTCTTGTTTTTTTAAAGTTACTCTAACACATATTAAAGGAAAAGTACATAGGAACAGAATTTGTTTTTTGTTTCCCTGTAGGAATCTTGAAGAGACCTGTCCCTCTGTTGAGTTATCAAAAGGAAAATGCTGATTCAGCCTTAATGTTTTTGTGTGAGAATGGGAATCCTGGAAGACCTAGGTATGTATATTCCGTTTTTGAGAATGGGCCACACCTTTACTGTTTAAAGTTATAATAAAAATGATTACAATGATGTTAAGACGGTAAAATGTAACAACTAAATCCTTAAGACTTGGAACAAACAGAACAAATTTCGAAGACAAGCGTTGGCATTGGAGCACACAAAGTACTGAATTCTGTATTATTCTGCAATTATGCATTTCTGGAGTACAAAAAAAGAAACAATGCTTCATATATCAATAGCTTTTTTTCTTTGAAAAAAATCTAAAAGCTTTTCAGCTGTTATTCCATAGATTCATATACAAACACAATATATATTATTTTGCCAGCTTTTAAAAATGAGAAAATCAGAAAGGGGAAGTATTATGCTAGAGTTAGCGAAAGAGCTAGGAAAAAACAATTGTGGAGTGCATTAATTTTCTAGATCTTTGGCTCCAGTCTGACAACTGGGGAATCTGATCTGGTTTAATAAAATGTGAAACGTGTGTAATAGTGTGAAAGTGATCATCTTCTGCCTCTGTTTTTAGGCAGAGAAAGCCAAAATTATAGACGTATGCCTGTACTTCTCGATATTTATTTGAACAGTTTGCATATGGATTGTTGAGTATAACAATTTTGGGTAAAAATTCAGATTTATAGAAAGTGTGTGGTTAGGGTTAATGCACCAGAAAATTTGCTAAATAGCTGTACACACATATCATTGCTTAGCAGGCATTCCCTTTAAGTATGCACACTCATTGTTATTGATCTTTCCTCATAAAGCACTTAAATTGTTCTTTTTAATAAAAAGATAGTTCACTCTTGTATTTGCTTCATCAACTTACTTAATTCCCATTTCTTTCCACAGGTTAGTGTATTCTATAATATATATGCTGTAATAGTATGCATGATACTGCCATCATTATTTTATGTATTGCTTTAAAAATGTGTTTTATAGCTATGCATAATATAAGTACAGCCAGTATCTACTTCAATTCATCCACAGTCCCACAAAGCTAAAGTAAGTGTTTCTTTAAAGTAGACAACTAGCTTGTTTAAGGTCTCTGGAGTCACCATAGATAGCCACCCACAAAAACATTCAGTAATGCAGCAAAATTAGTAACCTCTTGACAGTACCTTTGGAGAAACAAAAGCAAAATAACTTAATTCTAACATACAGTGACAGAACTGAGTACTGGAATTCTGCTTCAACCATTGGAACTCTGCAGTCAGTACATTTGTCATAACTAACAAAATAGCCATCAACTAAAATCTCCCAATGCTAGAGACCCAAACCAAAAAACTAGGAACAAATGAACATTTGCCAAGCAATGTACTTTAAGCAGAGATTGTATTTACATTAACAAGGATTTAGATTATAATTAATTTGCCACTTTTTTATTTTCTTTTATAATAACTGTAGAAACTACTGTCTTACAAGATATTCTGTATTTTAACATGAAACAGAGCAAGGTCAGATGGCTGACCCGAGTGATTGCTGGCTAGAAGGATTTCAGGAACCTCCCCATTTCTTGGTGGCAAATGTGGTTTGAGGGAGTGTCCCGGTTTGAGCCACGATGAAGCCACTTTTTCTTTTACTGATTTCTTTTCCTTCAGTAAGCTTTCTTTTAACTAGCACCAGTGTGTTCCAACTAAGGCTGATAAGAATGGAATGTTTTTCTAACTGCTGGATCTTCAAGGTCACACCTTCACTCTGCCGGCTCAGACACTACGGGGAGATCTATGACCCCCCTGTAGGAGGCTGAGTTAGACAGACAGCAAAATTGGCCAGAAATATTCCATTCCATATATCTACATAAGCTCAGAGGAAGGTCAGAGATCACAGAAGACAACTTCCTTCCTGCTTCTTCTTCCCTTCTCTTCCATCCATGGCCAGTGTCTGGGGAGGACTCCATCCATCCATCACCATTGACCCTTAGGCCTGAGCTCTCCTGACCCTCATCACTCTGTGCTCTCTCTGGCACCACCACTCAGTGCTGCTGGCTTCATCATGGCTCAAACCAGGACAGGGAGTTGAACTAAAGTTATAGTGAAACTAGACTAGCCTTTTAAAACAAACTGTAGAGAACATATAGAAAGAACAAAACAGTATCCAAGTTTTACCTTGAATCCTGCATGGTCAAAAAGTAGAACCAAATGCAACAGGATAACAGAAGAGTTGGTGATGTGAGAATCACAGCTTTAACTCCTCTCCTCTGTTTTTTCACTTGCCTCTAACCAGATTTGATCACCTGGTAGCAATAGAGCGTGCTGGAATGGCTGCTGATGGCAATTATTACAATGCCAGGAAAGTTAACATTAAACATCTAGTGGATCCCATAGATGAACTATTTTTAGCTGCACAAACCATTCCAGGAGTCTCAACAACAGGTATGTGTGAGTTCGTGTTATATTCTCAGAAGCAAGAGAAGCACAAAACAGGAACTCTTACTGGAAGTGAAAGGGAGCAGGAGGCAGGTGCTCAATAACCACTTGTGGGCTACAGCTGTTTGTCATGGTCAAATTTAGAGACCATTGCTGGAGAAAAATTAGAGGTTTCTGTTTAAGGGTTCTCACAACCCAAAAAAGTGAAGAAGTTGATTTCAAAGTTATATAAGGACAAAAAAAGCAAGCCCAGTTGTTTGTATTATCAGTTTGCACATATATGCTTCTCCAAGTGTCATTTTTGACACTTGACTTTTTCCTGTATTTCATGTGTGAAAGGCAGCATAGAAAGCATATTACTACTGAATGGAAACATTACATATAAAAATCTATGTTAAAAGAGAACTCTAGATAGAATCTTAGTTCATATTGCCTTTTAGCAATACATTCTCTTGAGTAAGGATTGTATATTTGTATCTATTATAATAGTGCCTTCTCTAATGAAGCACACAGGTACAATAATAATCCTTAAAAGAATACATTGTCCTTCCTGACAAAACTACATTAGCATTGACTAACATCTACTGAGAGTGCTGTTGTCAACACAGTGCCCCTCTCTTTTGTTGGTAGATCTTTTATTCCTGAAAACTGATTTGTATCTGGTTTTGAAAGAATATGCCATAGGTCAGGGATTCCCAGATACATATAAAGTGTTGTACAATGTCATTGTACAATCAAATGCTTAGTGCTACACTGTGTGGCCCAAAATGAAGTTAGGAGATACATAATCTATTTAACTATTGGAAACAAAATTAGAAATAAGCATCACAAAATTAGAAAAAGTGTCCATGACAGGCTGATTTCAGTCACATCAGAACATGATCTGGCTTTTTTTCTTATTCTAGTGCTGTGGACTCACTCCTAAGTATTATCAGAAGCACTGGAACTTTCACTTTTTGGTACTGTTGTTTTTCAAATGTTTCCACAGAATTGAGAGTGCTTCTGCAGAGATAATGGTAGTCTAATTTCACTGTGTTAGGAGCATTTACAATCTGTATAGCAGTACAGTTCACTGGTATTTTTTGTACTATCTTAAAACGTGCAATATATTTAACTTAGATTTAAGGCAGAATTTTTCCTGTTCTAAGGATTAACTTTAGCATTCAAAAAGAAGCACTCTAGGTGGCACTCTGTTGGCAATCTCAGCTAGGAAGCCAGAGATTGACTGAATAAGAACACAAAAAACTCTCTTTCATAAAAATGTTTAGCAAAATGCCTCAGAGCTTGATCAGCTGCAGTTAATTTCAATTACTTTGTCTCTGATTTTAGACTGCTGTTACAAGGAGTTTCCAGCTATTTATGTTACATCACATCCTGATTCCTCTAATAAAAATACACTAATTTCTTAAAATATCTCTGCTGAGCAGCTCAAGGTATATTACTGATTAGGTGGAGTTTGGAGTATTCTATGGCGTGGGGATTTAAATTTGTGCAGCAGAATGTAGTTTGTTTCAAACATCCCCTGAATATTCAACTATACTATGAAATGCCATTAATTAAAAATACCACAGGCTTGTGAATAAGAAAAAGCACTTATTCCAAGATTCACTGCATCTCATTGCTGTGAATTTTCTCTAAAGAGATGTCTGCATGATTTAACAAGTCATAAGCTTCAAAAGATAATGAAGGTATCTGCTCTGGTCCCCCGTGGAACTGGTGAATACTGATATTCTAGACTGAGAACTAGCTGAGTATCCGTAGAAAAATGGTGTCATTGTTTCTCACATTGTCTGTTACCTGGTTATCATTTCTTGTTTTGTTTATCACACAAACTTTTATGTCTGTTTTTTTTTTAATTTGGTTACAATATCTTGGGATAGCTGTTGGCTTTTTTAAATGTGTTTCTGCAAAGCCTAGCTTAGCAAGGCAGGGATCTGGATGTGGCCTTTGTGTCTGATCTCTTACTACTGATGACAATGTATTGCTACTGACTATGATAAATCTTTCTCCTGGAGCTATCTTGGATTTTCTTCATGGTCTTCATTTTTCTTCTGGAGACATATGTCTAGTTTCAAAATAAAATGCAAGTATCATAAAGGCCCCTTTAAGGCTGAGTATTCATATAACTTTATAGACTAGAAACTTCAAGTTTTCAGCCTTAAAGAAGTCTTCATGTAGTGTGCTCATTGGCAAGAAGCACTGTGTTAGTAGGTGGAGACGGGAAATAATAGAACATTTGTTACATGCTGATTTATTGCTCTCAAGTTTTTAATTTAAAACCAAATCTGTGTTTAAAGAAAAATCTGATCTAGGAATCTGACCACAAATTATGAACAATGCCTACAGTTGCATGGGGACCTCTAATAAAAAGTCATGGATTAAGCAGCGACCTTCAGGAATATACAAAATAAGAAGACATGAAAGGCTGAGGTTGGAAGGACTCATTTTCCAGAAAAGAATGAAATAAAAGATCAAGAGATTTTACCAAAACCACATGCAATTTTATTTTATTTTTTTTGCAGCTGTCATAAAATTGACATAGCTCTATGCTATTTATGTAGGAGCTAATGAAAAGCTTCCCAAAGTGCTGCATGAAAACATGTGGTCACACTTGTTTCCCTTTCATACCAATGATTTTTTAGCACAGAAGACTGACGTTTCCTGCATTTTTTATAAATGTAGTTTCAGAAACAAATGTTTTGGTGAAAACGAGTGAAAGATCTTTTTCCTCTGTCTGGAAAGCACTTAGGCCTCTTGGAGCTGAGGATTCATCTTGTCTATTTTCAGACATCTCTATTTGAGATGTCTGCCTTGGGGTGAGACAAACTGAATGTTTAAAGGGTCTGTTCCCCTCTGCTGACTAGCTCCTGTAGATGGCTGCATTTTGTCTGGTGAATCTTCTGTGGAAATCAACAGTAAAATGTAGTCCCCTGCCAGCATGTAGAGGAAGAAGAAAACAGATGGTATAGAAAAAATTTTCGTGTGGTGTTCTTTTCCTCTCACTGTAAAAATTTTTCGTGTGGTGTTCTTTTCCTCCCAGTGTAATGCTAATGGGATCCTTCCACAGCAGTAGATCTGCTATAACCACCCTCGTGACAGGGTCTCCACAAAGACAACAAAAAGCAAAGCAAGGCTGATACCAAAAAAACCAAACCTGAACAACAAATTCGTACCTTTCGGTGAAATACACTGTGGATGGTCTTCAAAGGACAAGAATCCATTTAGTTTTCTTAAATAATATTAAGAGGAACTCTTCAGATTTTGAATCTAGAAGAAAGAAAACATTGTGTGGACTCTTACAAACCAGCAGTAACTACCTATGATGATAGAGGCACCATGATTGTGTCATTACCTATTTGAAAAGTACTACCAGCAAAGAGATTTTAGAAGGCACCATTAAACCCTAACACCAATATAAATGTAAACAGATTATCAAGGCAGATAAGAAAAAATATGAGCTGTTCTGTGGCAAATCCTTTTGTGTAAGTTAAGTGTCACTCAGGTACTCTCCCCTTGACTGTATAGAGTCGTGGAGTTAAATAAATGGCTGCTGAGAAATAACCTTCAGTTTCACTTAAGAAGGAAATTGCTACAGACTTATGTGAGATATTTATGCAGTTACTGAAAGCGACACTGGGGAAGACATTGGATGCTTTCTAAAGGGATTGTTAGGTATAATCTAGGTTCTTACTCATTTGGTCTTTTTTTCTCTTTTGATAAAGGTGTTGGAGATGGAGGAAATGAATTAGGCATGGGCAAAGTAAAAGATGCTGTAAAGAAGCACATAAAAAATGGAGATGTTATAGCTTGTGATGTTGAAGCTGATTTTACTGTTGTGGCCGGTAAGAGATTTATTTAGATGGGAGAGTTGCTGATGTCTGAGACTAGAACTGACAAGAAAATGTCTGTCTTTCCAACTAATTTGTATCGGCCCTTTCTTCATATGCCTAAGTCAGCATTAGCAAACAGATCTGTTTCTGTTAGTTCCATTTTCTGAATAGTTGAGCAACTACAGTTCCAGCCAGGACAATTAAAAATTGAGGATGTTCTGTGAAGAAAGTGCATTTAATTGGAAGTAATTAGGCAAATCTTGAATATTCTTGAAAAATCACACCTTAAATAAAATAAAAAGGAAGACTTAGCTGTGTGGGAATTACAATGCCTATGCACATGTGAACTTTCAGCATATTTGATGAGCTTCTGTGGGTGTGATTCTGTCAGGGTCATCAGTCATATTGCTCTTATATGAAGAGATTATAAGTCCTTTCCACAGCCACTGGGGGACACATGTACCTTCTTAATATGCAACAAGAGTTGAATATTGTAGTTATAATTCTCTTCTACCCCAGCACCTTCACCAGCATGAAGTAAAAACCTCAGGGATACATGTTCAGCAAGGACCAATTTATGAACTGAATGGTTCATACTGTACTTAGGCTCAGATTTCTAAGTTTCTAACATGGGTGTCAAACACTTCTGATAATAAACCAGCAATTTTGGGGGAGAAATCAGAGTGAGATGGTAATTACACCTGCTTCTTATCTCTGGAAAAGGTACAAGGCAGCAGAAATACCTTCTTGCACAAGTTTCAAATCTAACGGACACATCATCAAGACACAAATAGTTCCACCACTGCGTCATATCTAATACAATAGCTACACTCGTTAATCAGGCAGCTTTTGTGACCAAAAAGGAATTCTCTGCAATGCTGCAGCATTTCATTCTAAAATCTGACACCAGTGAAAATTTGTCTGGTTTTGGACACAATCAAAATGCTCTGCCTCTCTCTGGTTAAAAGCGAAACACAGCTCCTCACAGTTCCTGGACTTTCTGTCAATAAGCCAAGGGGAACTGTGTTAAAGACCATGTCCATTTGAGTTTTTGCTTTGTTGGAAGGACAAACCACAAACTAAGCTAGATGGAAACCTGCAGAAATTTAATTTGAAATACTACAGAAACCATTTTGGTATGTTAAGCAATTGTGTAGGTCTGAAAGAAGTGTTCCAACTTTATGTTAATATGTAATTCGTATCCATGTTCAAATTCACCATCACTACATGAGACTCAGTTGTTCATGCTTAGGGACTCATGCAGGTTGGGGATCTTTGCAATAGCCACTGTTTATTTTTTTGAAGTTCGGTTTCATGGTGACTTTCTTTTGCAGGGGTGTCTAACTGGGGAGGCTATGCCATTGCTTGCACTCTGTATCTCCTCAGCACTTGTGAAGTCCATGACCGCTACCTGAGGAGAGCTGTTGGGTTTCCACAGTTACCAAAGAAGGCTGCCTGGCTATCAGCACTTCCATCTGTTACCAAGGTAATTCTTGTAGGACCATGGAGCTGTGCCTTGCCTGTGAAATGTAGATGGAATTGGCTACCAGCGGCTAAATACTCCCCTGTCCAGGTCAATAGCTTACCTTCACATGGTCTTCTGGTGACTGTTGATGAGCAGCCACACTGTACTTCAGAATATTCCACAAAGGATTTGAGACAGATTGAACATTAAAATCCTCAAAAATTAATGTATTTGTGTGCTGTGACTTCAAGCACAAGACAGTGCTACAATTTTATGGGCAGTACAAGAAATCCTTATATTGCAAGACAGTGATTAAAATTCCCTGTTCACTTTCCTAGCATTGCTTATGATTTTATAAATCTCTGCTGCATCCTCCTTGAGATGTCTTGCCTCCAAAATCGAAAGTCACAGTCCTAAAACAGAAGCCACTCTGTACTTCTTATCTTTGCACCTACTTATGGTCTTTCCGCCTTTTCTAGTTATGTTAGAACCTTTCTATAATTAGTTTTGAATGGTTTTAAATTGAAGTTGGAGAAAGACTTGCAGGTGTATATTTTAAAATGTGTTTTGACTAATGCAGCTCTGAACAGTGTGATATTCTGAGACTGCAAAAGTTTCAGACTGAGAAAAAGTAAAATAATGGTGAGGGGTGAGAAATGACTGTGACCTGTGCTCATCATGCTAAGCACGTGACTCCTGGTGCATGACTTGGCAGTGTTTAAATATATGTATCTATATACACTCAGTGATCAAGTAAGGTTTTTTCCATTGTATGTATAAGTAACTTAGGAACTTCAAATCAGTTTTATTGGCAGAGTACCTCTATAAAGACTTGGACAAAACCTGTAAGTTGGTGACCTCCAAGAATGCCAAGCAAAAGGCAATCTGTCTACCCCAGATATTGCCCATAACAATGGAGTGTTTCTCCTGAGATGACTGTATATTGTGTGAAATTCCAACAAAGCACCTCTTAAGTATTTTAGAGTAGGTCTTACTTTTTTTTTAAATTCTTGCTATTTTGTTTTTTCACTTAAAGGTCATAAAATTGAAGCTGATCCCAAAGTGTAGCACAGCCACATAGCCACTTGTCTGTTGACTTAACAAAGCATATGGCACCTTTCAGTGCAATCTTTTCCAAAAATAGATCTATGACTTTTCACTTTTCAAAGTTTTTTTCCGGTCCCATCTACCTTTCCTCCCCCCCCACCCTTTAAATTAACATATCCTAAAAACTACTGTGATCAGAATTCCTGGTAATGAGATACTGTAATTAAAAGTGATATTGTGTACAGGAAGTCTTTCTCGGTTTTGTTTTACTAAGCTGTACAGCTGGGAATATTGATAATGATCCGGTAATGGGCTATTGGAAGTGCAATACTAACATCTAATAAGATGAAATTAGTGGAAACTGTTTTGTGGAGGAGAGAAAATTACAAAGTGTCTGACAAGAGATATGATATCTTTAATTATAAATCATTCAACAATAAACAGTGGAGAGGATTGAACAGATTAGTGGTCGCATATTCCATTAGTATAAGAAAGAATTCACACCATTTGTGTTTATATGGCTACTTTCTGCCTAATCCAGTTTCTTTTAATGCTATAATAATTACCCCACTGAGCTGAAAAGCACCACCACACACATGCACCTCGGTGTTCATATTTGTCTACTAGTAATTGGAAAGCAGACATCTGAAGGAGTGCCTGAGCACCAAACAGCTTTCTTCTAATGTGTTTCCTTTTTCTTTCAAAAATAGCGTTCCTTCCATGAAAACTCTAGACTGTGATTACTAAATGAAGACCCTTTGAAACACAAAAGTTGTTTCTCTTCAGCCTCCTGTTCATGCAGTGTCAGGATCACAATGCAGCAAACCCCAAAACTGTGGAGCTCCCCATTCCCACTGAACAATAACCAACCCCATGTTGGTTAGTACAATATTGGTTTGACTTTTCAGATGTGCCTGTTACTTTTATACTGAAATGACTGTA
>NW_009954241.1:2035049-2067306 GCF_000747805.2 Chaetura pelagica
TAGGGAAAAATATTTAATTCATACAGATCCAAACATAGCTAATGCTGAGCATCCTACAGTCAACTCTGCATTTTCTTGCCTCTAACAACCAGGTTAATATGTCAGGCAGTTGCTCTTTTACTGAACTCTTTATTAATAGTAAGAAACTAACTTTATAGTGTTGATTTTGAAATAATGACTCATAATAATATGAGTTACTTTAAAAATGAGCAATATGTAAATATGTGATATTTGTTTTAGTATTCTTGATTAGCTGTCATTAATAAGGTAGTTTTTTCCTTGAATAAAGTGCAAATTCACAAGTTAGCTTTCTATTAATGTGAATTTTTCTTTGTTAGGTTTTTTTCTGTTTGGTTGCGGTTTGGTTTTTGGTTGGTTGGCTTGTTGGGTTTTTTTTAGTTTAGTTTAGTTTAGTTTATTGTTACACCACTCAGTCCCCAAATAATTATTTACTAAACAGAGAAATGTGAGCAAATTGCAGCCCTCCTCACCTACGGAAGGGTGCTGTACATTGTGTATGTTCCTTACAAATGGGAACAATAGCATTCCAGTTATCAGGCCTAGTTACATAGTATTAAGCAATCAAACCTTTTTCCCCACTTAAGCAGAGCAGAGCACTAACAGAGAAACAATTCAAATGTCTCTTCTGTGACATGAGAGATCTAATTTGTCACTTCACACAGAGATACTTGGTGCTAAAAAAAACCTCTCTCATGCAGAAAGATCAGATGCTTAACTTTGCACTCATATATTAATATATATGATAATTTCTATAACATAAGCTGATGTGTATGTCTAATTTTATAAATTACAAAATAGCACATTTTATGCACCAGTGTATCCAGATAGTTCCTTAAATAGCTGTATCACTGCTATATTGTTACATGATGTCAAGACTGACACTGTGTAACTATGCACATTTTTTTCTTTAATAGAAACTAGTGCCTCATTTAACTTTGCTGCAGTTAAGAACTAGGATGCATTATCAGGAAATATAAGACAAATCTTCTAAAAGTACATTCAGAAAGCAAATTACTAAATATTATAGCAGAGAATTTATCTCTGCTAATTAACCGTACAAGTTACACTTTAATTCTTTCAGAAGTGTTTTATCTTTTAAACATATACAATATCATGTAAAATAACCATATTGTGTCTAAATTCAGATCTAAAGCCATTATGTTCTTTATGGCTTAGAAGTCTTCCTAGGAAAAATAATAATAATTTAAAAAAAGACCTAGCATTGAATACTTGATATTAGACATTTTAACTTTATACTTTTTTCATCATTTGTGTCCAGGAGATAAAGGACATTGCTAGAGGTTGTTGTGTAGGAATATCAAACAAGAAGTATTTCAGCTTATAAAACAGTTTGTCAAGGACACTGGTGGGGCTCTTTCCACAGCAATTTCCATCAATGCAAGGGCTCACACAAATGGAAAGAGAACAGCAGACCAAAGACCAGAAAAGCCACTCCTAGCAAAGAAAGGGGAAAAAACATAAGTGGACAACTATTTCAAGATCTAATGTAAATTACCATGGGGCTGGGGAGGGGAGATGAGATGTGACTAGGCTTTTTATTTTTCTTATTTTTTTTATTTGGAGAATTAGAGAAAAAGAAATTTTCATAGTAAATACTAAGACAGTAAAAAGAGTTTTACTGTGTACAGTTCCTGTCAAATGAAAAGCAGTTTATGCTATACCTACATCCATCTGAAACGTCTTCTAATGTCACCATTCACAGAACTGTGGGTTTTTTCAGAGTTGATTTTTATCCCATCTTTTCATCGTACTGGCCCCCAGCTCACAACCAAGCTCCTGTTGTTCCTTTCTGTACTTTATCAGCTCAACTTCAAACAGGCTTTGTTATCTGCTTATGTTACTGTTAAGCAAGAAAATAACAGTTATAAACATGAAATTGAGTTGCAGTTCTAAACCAAGGAAAGTAGTATTTGAATCCCAAGGAAACACAACTTCAGGTTCTTCTTTTTTTCCCATCCCTTTTCTAAGCAACCAGAATTCTCATAAACCAATAACAAATAGGGTAGAGATCAAAAGGCACACAAAGATTACAGAAGATGCAGGAATCTGATTATGCAGCCTGTTCAGGTTCTCTGTGTAACCTTTTTTTCCTGATGTATTCCCTTTCCCTTCTGTTCTTTTTCTTTAAAATTGTATCTGCAGCCAGCTGCTATGCTGGGGAGACAACAGGTAGTTCTTTGAGACACTTTGGGTGGAGGTTCCTCTAATTCTGTTTTGTGCAGTATGGAACTTGAAACCAGGCAGAAAGGATTCACGCTTCTGAGTTGTCACCAATGTCTTGTTTGAGAGAGCATGGAGAATAATAATATCATTCAGTAGTTAAATAGTCATGAATAGAGGACTTCTGTCAGTCAGTAAGTTCCAGTTGCTTAATATATTTTTGGGACAATTTTTAAATGGTGTTAGCAAAATGCTATCCACAATTGATATGGAAGATGTGGTCTGAGCTTCCTCTAGGTTTAAAATAAACATCTTGATAAATGCTCTTGTCTGATTTTGGATTTTAATTGTATTCTACTTATTTGTTTTTTAAGGAAGAAAAGCTTCTGAAGACACTTGTGCAGCACGAGGTCCGCAGTGGAAAAACTGCCAGCCTAGAAATGGAAGTGGATGGACTGCCCTTCTACAACACCCACTCACATATGATTGAAGAGCTGCTGCGAGAAGTGCAGCAGTGACTGGCCCCAGGGCTTTCTGCACCAGGAGTTGCTCCCATGTTAAGTCCTATTCCCTGGGCTCTAACAAAGTATAAAAGATCGGCAGCAGATTACTTTTAATCTGTGGCATTTTGGCCACACACAACTTTTCATTTCTACCCTTATAACATCTCTGTGAAGTGAGGAGATAAATACCACCATGATTATTTGTTTTGCCTTTCTCTTCTGTCATTTTATAACTGATATTAAATTACACTATATACTAAGATGTGATCTGGTTTTTACAAAGAAAGCTTGTCATTAAAATAGTGTTGCATTGCTGTTCCTGTTTTGCTAATCTCGTAACTGCAACAGGAAGTAACTAGTAGCAACTTGGGTTTAAAAATACCTTGTGGTGTGGAAAACCACTGCACTGGAGAGGGGAGGGTCAAGACAAAGAAAAAAAACAACTAACCAGTAAGTGTTACAGTAGTTAAATTTGTTAAATGCAGCTCCCTTTTATGCTTCCTGTAACCCTTCTAACATTGTCTTATGGTGGCGGATAGTTTATGGAAGAGGGAAGAGATAAGGGGAGAGGTTTAACTGAGCTAAGGGAAGCAAGGGCAGCATCGCAGACCTTCTGCGTAAAGGGCAGGCTACACTGTTTTTGCCATCTCTGTCTTAGTAGTTTACCATTTATGTATTTTGTCCCATGCTGAATAATACAAAAAGTTTGTAAACATTTCAGGGTATCCTGTTTTCAAAAATAAATAAATAAACAGTTATTAAAAATTAACGCTTAGAAATTCAAGCTTGATTATGAATTTTAAAACATTTGCATTTAGTATGAAAGAAAATTATGTAAGTGAACATTTAGATGAATTCCAGTTATGGAAATTCAGCTCCAGATGGGACTGAGTGAAGCAAACTTAAATGACACCTCAAAAGACGACTAACACCAAACCAGGACATAACAAGTCTGTGAATTGTCCCTGAGTTCTGTCATTTAAGGTTGTAATTTTCCCTGAGTGTCAGGGCATTCTGCCAGCTGTCAGTCCTTGCAGCAGGGAGGACAGGGTATGTTTGACACGCACTTCTCAGGCACTGATGCTTTAGCTGTCATTAAGTGGTTATAATGGTCATGGTACAAAAAGCAAGCATCAAACCATTGTACTTTAATACGATGAGAATGGCAGTTCTGTTCAGCCGCTGCTTTTACTAGAGGACAGTGGACTTCCAGCAGCCAGCAACATTTTGTATCTACTTTTCTTTCTGGCAGGTGAGTTTTATTTTCCTTCTTTTATGTGAGATAAACACGTAACTTTTTGAGAATGAGAAAAATAATTTCTTACCACTTTGAACAATAATCTGGATTCCTTGAGGGTACATGGCCTTTAAAGACTTAAAACAGTTGAACAAATATGAGGGAAAGAAATTGTAATTTATTTCAAGCCAGACTTGCTGCTAGACATTCAGACTCACCAAAGCTCTCAGTATTTATTTTAGGGATCAGTCACTTTTTTAGATTCACTTTATTTAAAGCCTTCTGAAAGTAAGTTGCACTAAAACCATCTTTGAAGTTTCACAATTAGAAAATATCTCCTTTGGAAGCCTCCAAACTATAACTATTAAGTAAAATATTTCATATGAATGCATGAGCTTTTTGCCAAAGCCAGTAACCCCATATGTTCACTGCTGCACAGAACCCACTAAATGAAATTGGCATAATTTTAAAATGTCTGTCTGGGAAAAGAGACAGCTGATTTCCTTCTCAGTGTATGTGCTCAGTAGGTTGATGACATATTACACTAAGAGGTGCAGTGTATATTATTCTTTACAAACAATAACTTTTGTAAAAAAAAAATAAAATCATTTAGTAAGCTTTTTACCCCCTGAAATACAAGTTTTAACCATCACATTTAAGTGAGAAATAAAAAATGTAATAATTTACTTTTTCTCTAATTCATGTTTTTTAAAATCCCTTCTGTGCAGTCCCAAGCATTGTATTTAATCTGATTGCAACAGGTAGCACATCTTTACCAGCCATAGGACCCTTGATTGACTGTGCTCTGGCTGAGATGGAAAGAAAAGCTGAGTGAGAGTTACTTTCCTGCCATACTGCTTACAGTTCTGCAGCCTAAGCCTAATAGTTACAATATAGAAAGAATTGTTAAAATATTGACCACAGGGAAAAAAAACCAAACCAAACCAAAACACAAAACAAACAAACAAAAGCAAACAACAACAACAAAACCACCAAAAAAACCCTCCTCCTTCTCTCATGGGTTAGCAGGTTAAATGTTGAGAACTGTAGAATGCTGGACTGTTACAAAAGTTTCCATCTGATTTTAAACTGCAGCAACTGACCAAGAGCTGACCACATCAAAGTACCAACTCAAATAAACCTTAATCCCTCAGCTGACAATTCGATGTAATATGGCATGCTTGGCCTTCCAGCTGTCTAATTTAAACAACATGGGTAACTGTAAAGAAGTAAAGCATAAACAGGACAACATTATCCTAGAACAAACCATGTGTGTGTCTCACAGCCTGCCAGGTCACGGGAGTGCAAGGAGCTGGCTTGGTGCTTAACAACGTACAAGCACGGCATGATGGCTGATCCCTGCCATAGGATACAGACAGGAGATGAGGGGAAAGATGAGGAGAAAGTAAAGCTAAGCAGCACAAACAGCCAGAAGGAAAAATCCATGTTTAATGGAATTACTCCAGCTTGCTAAGTGGTCCAAGTATAAAGAAATGTAAATTAATTAAACAAACCAAATGTTAATGTAAGCAAACCTAATCCCCTCCTGGGAGTGGGGACATGAGTCCTTTCTGCAAGAGGATCTGTAGTCTCACTAGCAGAAACTGAGAGCCCAAGCCATAAGTTAGTTATTTTAAACACAGAACCAACAAATATAGGAAGAAAATAATAAAAACATTATTTATTAAACACATTCCCTAATTATTTCTAATATTGCACTCTCAAGGTGGTTTCCAGAAAACTGTTAGAATGTGTTTCCTGTTAGAAACTGATGTCAGGCAAGGCTGTGTTACAATCACATGCTTCAGGTAGTAGTAGGCCAACTACTAGAGAACTGTCTAGAGTATCTCCTGACATTTAAAAAAAACACAACCAAAACCAGAACCAAAGCTAATGGAAGTTATCAGCTCCAAGTTGCAGAGAGGTGTTCCAAGAAAGGTTTGAAACCAGAGAGGTGAAAGGACAAGACAATATTAAAGGTGTAACAAATACAGACACAACAGCAAGAAAAGAGATAGTGGTGGAAACAATACTGTAGAGCACAACTCCCACGTCTTTAACTGCCATTATCTCCACTTATTCCTGTATTTTGGTTTTTGTCTACTCCAGGAAACAGATAATTCATACATCATATTTCTAACCAGATGCTAAGCTCTCTGTGGGAGAAAAGGGAGTTTTAATAGAATCCATGTAACAGTTTCCCTCACAAATACATTGTT
The DNA here is from genome assembly GCF_000747805.2 of Chaetura pelagica. Lineage (NCBI taxonomy): Eukaryota > Metazoa > Chordata > Aves > Apodiformes > Apodidae > Chaetura > Chaetura pelagica. The sequence continues at coordinate 2,041,211 of NW_009954241.1, forward strand.
ATTTAATTGCCTACATGGTCTGTATTGCACAAGAGACATAAATTGCAAAGGACACAATAAAAATCTTAGCAAGTTTTAGTAGAATTTAGATGTAACATAATTATTCTTTGAACAGAATGACTCAGAAGCACATGGATTCAAAGCACCTCACGTACTCCCAACCTTCTGCTCTTTACCATGTCAACAGACCAATTTATCTCCAAGAAAACTCATCCTCTGGAAGTTAACAGGAGCCTTATGATGAGGTTGAACAGTCTGAGATGTACAGTCAATCAACAGACTGAAGGTCTCAGCAGATGCTGAGTTCCATGCACATATTCATCTGGAACATCTTATGTTATTGGATGGGTTGTTTTAGGAGGCCGGTTCTGGCACAGTCTCTGCGGGCCTCATAACTGGCTGAAGGAGAAGTTATTTCAGAGAGTTACAGGCATGTTACAGAAATTGATTTTTTATCTTTTTTTCCTATTTAAAAGTACATACGGGGACATTTGATTTGATTTGTTCTGTCTCCAGCTTTTTCGACAGATGATGACAGCTTGTAGAAAAGTGCTTTCTCTAGATGCAGTTAAAGACAAATTCAACAGAACCAGACAGCATGAGTCCTAGCTTATTCCATTCAGTGCAGTCATTAAGATGAGGTTTTGAGCGGTACTACAATAACAGACGCATGGTTGGAACTGAACTGATTTAAGCATGTGCTCTACTCAGTATTGGCAAGGTCCAAGCACCTCCAGAAATGACCTCACTGTAGTGCATTGCTAATAAGCCTTTGGGAGGTAACACTGTTGTTATAGGCAGATAAATCCAACGGATACACAAGTGTATAGCTGCAGATTTTAGATTCATGTCCTTTCTCGATGAATGCTATAGGCTGCCCATGTTGGGTGTGGAGGAGTTCTTCCTTTCAGTGCTCTCATGTGATATTTGTCATACTCCTGGTTGATACTCCTGCTGTGGCCCTTTGGGAGTTTCTGGAGCGTTCAGCGGATAGGATTCCTTCGACTTGGTCTTCAGACACCCTAAACATGTTAAACAAGAGTCTCGCATCTTGGCAAAGTTCTGGTAAGTGCTTTCACTGGAAAAACAGTACAATACTGGATCAGCAATACAGTTAAAAGTGGTCAACAGGAGAGAAAAATGGTAAATATTAAATATTTTCTCAGCAAATGAGCAGTTGTCCTCCAACAAGCTGCGAACCACGAGTAGGATGTGATATGGTCCAAAGCAAACTACAAAAATGAAAACAGTGCTTGAAACCAGTCGTTTAATTTGGATTTTCTTCTTGTTTTGAGTGCCGTGACTCTTGTGGACAACTCGTAAAATCCCACAGTAAGAGAAGGCCAGCAGAAAGAAGGGGAAAAGGAAGCCAGCAGAGAAGCGGTAATAGTTGACATTGTGCTCCCATTCTTTGATGGGATAATGCTCAAAGCACACCACGTGGCTCTCGGCGTCCATACTGATCTCACCGTGTGTAAAGACAAAGCAGCAAGTCATGATTTCTTTGGCCCAGACAACTATGCTCACAATTGCAGCCGCCTTCATGGTCCGGAAGCCCTGGAACCGGAAGGGGTGCACCACTGCCAGGTAGCGGTCGATGGAGATGCAGCAGAGGAAGCCCACGCTGATATATATGTTCTCGTACAAGAGGATGCCACAAATCTTGCACAGCAGCTCGTCATAGGTCCAATTGTCATGCTGTAAAACATACTGAAGCCAAAAAGGCAAAGAAAATATGTAGAGCAGGTCTGCAACAGTCAAATTGCAAAGGTAGATGCCCAGTTCATTTTTAGCCTTGATCTGCAAATACCCATAGTACAGGGCCAGACAGTTAGCTGGCAAGCCTAATATAAACACAAAGATGTATACCACAGGGGATAATGTCTGGTGGATATCATGATTAATAGTGCACTTCTCAGTTGCATTCCCTGTGAAGTTCACCATCTTCTGTCTCTCCCTGGGTATTGCTCATCAGAGTCCCAAATGAACAGATATAAAATTTAATTTCATCCACTTTACTGTATGGCTTATTTCTTCCACAAACCTTCAGGCTGAAGTGATGACTTGCTGCAGGATGTCAATAACCTGAAGGTAAAACACATGAAAATCTTCAGACGGGATATGTTTGTCAAATACACAGTACGGTTTTCGTTAAGCTGCCCTTTCCTAGCCCTACCTTTTCTTATAGTCTTTGATAGAAGATAAAGCCTGTCTGGGAAATCACAATTCATATGAGAAGTCCTAGCACGTACCAAAGAAGTGCTTTTGTGTACTCTTCCTACAACCTTAGTTAATATGATACAAAAGGAGAAAGTGCTATTCAAGGTCAAAGATAAGGCCTTATTGCTTTTTCCTGTTTACTACCCTATTTTGTATTTTTGTCATCATCTTCTGTCCTGTATAGGAACATAAAATTTTTTGTCAAGTAACCCTTATGAAAACATGACCACACTACAGGAAAATTACTGTCAGCTGCAGCAGTTGAGGGTATTACTGTCAAAATCTTTTATTAAAGTGTGGTTTTATTTTTAATAGTGGTGGGCTATGCTCCTATAGAAATTGAAAAGAAAATCACTTCCTTTGTCCAGAAAAGAATTGTCCAGCTGAAATAAGTGACCAAACCTGCAAAGACTTTCAGTGTTTATCTTCAACCAGTTGTTCTGATTTAAACATTAAAGGTGAATCCCAAAAAAAACAGAGGACAGAATTGCCCTCTCCCCCCCCCCTCTTCCAAGGTAAGATAGAAGGGGAATAAGGAAGACTTAAACTTTTGAAATTGAAACTAGAAACGAATTTACTATAACACAAGGGAAAAGGATAAAATGTAGTGGAAGAACAGGTAAGTATCTATATACAAAATCAATCTCGAGGATGGCAGGGATATGGGAAAGGCAGGGCTGCTCCAGGGGAGAGGTCCACAGCTCCTCACAGCACCCGATGCAGTTGGATTCTGGACGAGCACGTGTGAAGCCAAAGGAACCAGCAGCAGCACCGGCTGGGAGAAAGGAGCAGGAAGGGAGAAGGGCGCGGCTTCTGGCTCTCCTGGTTTGTATAGACTGTGACAGGAAGTGGGTGGGAACACTGACCCTTCCAGGCTTTCAGGGACCCGAGGACCCTCTCTGTAGGTGTCCAACACCATGCCAGGGTCTCCAAAACCATAACACCAGTGTGGCACAATCCCACAGAAATCACAGCAAAGTTAAGAACACGTGAATATTTCAGAATTGGAACATATTTTTCATTCCTTCACTTTTCCTCTTTTTCTTACCTACAGGGAGACTGTCAGGCTTGGTGGAAGTATTCTTGGGGATCTCAGATACCTTCAATCATGAACCAACAGCCAACATAAGCTTGTCTCTCTCATAAAACTTCTAACTTCGTTGTCCAGTGCAACTTGTGTGAAAGAGTGGCCAAGCCTAGCACAGCACAAGTTCTGCTCTCCTCTTGCTCTCACATAACTCCTTTTTGGGTTAAGAGACTCACCTCCTCCGCTCTGCGTGGCACAGTAGTTATTATGGATAAATCAAGTACAAATGAAGAAATGCTGCTATGGGGATCTAGTCACAGAGACCTATGGTTCAGTTTGCAGTTTGCTTCAAGTTTGCACTATCTAATCTACCAACTAGCAGTGGCCAATAAGTGTCCAGCTCCTGTTGATGAGGGCAGGTAGCAATTCAAAAGCTGCTGACAATTTTGAAAAGTCCGACTGTCTTTATGTTTGGCATAGTTCAACAGAGCTGAGTTTTGTTAATTGTTGCCCCGTGAGTCAATATGGATCACACCATGAGAAAAAGCAGATGTACTCTACAGTTGCACTGTTTTTGAAAATGTTTCTTTTCCTCTAAGAACTCAAAATGTTTTTATTAAATTAACTTTATATTATGGACAATATGGTTTAGCTTAAAGGTCTTGCCTGAATGCAGAACATGAAGAAGACAGCAAAAGTCTTATGATATTATGCTAATATAATATACACTTCTAATTAAAGCAACATTTCCTGCTCCTGGAGGAAGTGTTGAAGAGGGCCGTTTCAGAGAGCAGGAAGAGAAGGCTGGCTGTTACAAATCTCTTTCCTTGTGCCAACAAACCCTCCCCAATTTCAGAGACAGGATGAAGAACAGAAGTCCAGACTCCTGCCTGTGCAAGCTGTCTTATATTCCTCTTCCACTCAGCAGCCACTCAGTGAGCCAGGAAATCCTTCCCTCGTTGCAGCCTCCTCTCTGGGACAACTTTGTGCCCTCTGACCTTGTGCCTGGCTAGTGACAGGCTCAGCAGCCAAACAGGAAATCTAAAGGTAGTTCACCTTTCCCCAGCACCAACTACTCTAAACACAGCTCTGCACCAGCCAGAAAGCTAAACTGCATTTTTCAACAAACCTGGTATCAAAGTGCTGCAATGGCTGTGGGAAAAAAAAGGGATGGGGAAGAGCCCACCCATATATTTAGAATATAATACATGATGCCTTACAAGCTGTCTGAAGAAAATGAACAAGGGTATGGGAGAGAAAAGACAAATAACTTCCCTGTTATTCACTGACCTCGTCTGAATAGGAGGAAAATTTTAAAAGTTGCTGTATAAAAAACATCTGGGGTGCAGATAATCATAAAGCTGCAAGCATTAACAAACAGGAACACACAGGCATTCCTTTTAGACAGCTTTAATATGGAAATAGTGCAGCTGTGTGAGTTTTTGGAGCAGTTTATGTAACACCTTCAGTATCATGAGCCTGCAGGCACTTCCAGGCAATACTGCTCTCTCATATATGCCTACATCTTTTAGGTGATACCCATCTAAGCCCAAGTCTTGAAAATAAATCTGAAGACTCTCACCATCTGTATGAGCTCCAAACAATTCCCTTGTTCCTGGATTAAAAATAAAGCCAAGGATCCCTGGGCTTCAGAGAGCCTCACTTTTTCTTGGTTTAAATGAGCCAATTTACATTACTTACTGGACAGTTCAACAACAGGTTCTTTTCCTTCCCAACTCCTTTGTGCCTTAATTGTTGACAAAAACACAATCCAGCCCCCCTGCATAGAGAACCATGGAGCCACTCACATGTTAAGCTCTGTCTGCTGGCAATGATGGCACAGGAAATAGCTCAGAGCCACTTAGAGCTCTTCGGCTTGGACAGAACACTACCATGGAAGCCTGGATGGGATTTTTCAGTTTCAGTGAACATTGCCACAATGTTCCTCATAGGAAATCTGTCTGCAAGTAGATCTATGTATTTTTAGCAGAGACAAATGGCACTACTTTGTAGCAATTTGCAAAAGTTATGCACCCAGCTTGTCTCATCCACAAAGTACTTATTTCTATGCAGAGGGAGTGTTAAGGTGGTATTGTGCCTTTATGTGACAGCAGCTCTCTTGCTGTTTAATCTGTCCCTGCACCTGTCACACACTGCAGACAGGCCTGAGTAACTTGGCTTTCATAGTAGGAGTTGGACTGTGCTACATATCTTGGAACCAGAAACCCGAGCTTGTTTCAGTTTAGGTTGGTTCAGATCATGACCTACACAAACACCAGCCCTTAAGCTCACACCCTCAGCTTCCCTCAGCACTTGAGAATTTGTCAGCTTGGTTTGATCCTTGTTCCTAAAGCTGGGAAGAATAAGGTTAAGTAAAGAGGCTGTGAAGCAATTACCAGTAGAAGAGACCAGGGACCAGTCAAATGATTTAAAATGACCAGAAACTGGCTAATATTCTTAGAGTAAGTTTGGGGGAAAAAAATAAAAATAGAAGTGGAAATCGGGGTTCATGACTGAGTATGAGGAAATGGCACAGTGATGTTTGGATTCACTGAGAAGACTTATGATGTAAAAGATGACTCTGCTAGAATAGGTTGAGAGGAGGGCCACAGATATGAACAGAGAGCTGGAGCACCTCTCCTAGGAAGACAGGCTGAGAAAGTTGGAGTTGTTCAGCCTGGAGAAGGGAAGACTCCAGAGACACCTTATTGCAGCCTTTCAGTTCTTAAAAGGGGCTTGTAAGAAAGATGGGGACAGTGTTTTTAGCAGGACCTGTTGCAATAGGACAATAATGGTTTTAAAAAGAAAGAGTATAAATTAAGACTAGATATTAGGAAGAATTTTTTTACAATGAGGGTGGTGAGACACTGGCATGGGTTGCCCAGGGAGGTGGTGGATGCCTTAAGCCTGGAAACATTCAGGATCAGGCTGGACAGAGCTCTGAGTAACCTGATCTAGTTGAAGATGTGCTGCTTATGGCAGTGAGGTTGGACTAGGTGACTTTTAAAGGTCCCATCCAACCCAAACCATTCTATGATTCTAAAAGAGTCACAAGTAGAAAGAGCCAGCAATGGCAATAGTGCTGCAGCCAAACAGCTTGGAAGCCTGCTTTAGAGATGCTGCTGCAATAAGAGACACAATTCAACAAGAAACAGTGGTGTCAGACTGATCTCATTTCCTTCTTTGATGAGGTATGTGGCTGAGCAGCTAGACACATAGCAACAAGGAGATACGTATTGATTTTATTAAGACTTCTGACACATCCCAAATTACATTTGCATTAACACCTGGGAAATTGTAAAGTTATTATGTACTGCCCGATGTGTTTCATGACCGCACTCAAAAAGCAGACAGTTGTAGTTCACTATTGATTTGGAATGATGGACTAAGTTGAGTGTGCAATGTTTAAGGATGCCAATCAGTATTTTTGTTTATTCATAATTTCATCATTTATATCCCACCCAGAATGGGATAGAACATGTGCCCCCTAAATCAGCAAATACTGACTTGGGAAGGAGTACATAATACAAACAGAATTTAAGATGATCTTAGTCTAAAACAAAAGCAAAAACCATTGAGGGCAAATGCAAAGTTACTATGCTTGGAAAGAAAAAAAAATATCAGATTTTCAGTATGCAATGGGGAGTATCTGGCTATGCAGCAGGATGTGTAACAATGCACTCAGGTTCACTGTTACTGCTGAGAACACGTGTCCTCTCTACTCACCAATGGTGAAGTCTCTGAACAATTTGCACTCTAAGATACACACAGGGAAATTAGAAAAAGTCCAAAGATTCTGGGCAACCAAAATTCGAATTCAAATTTTTCAAATTCAAAATTATGGTCCCGTACAGACAGGAGTTTCCTGCAGGTAAATTACTAGTGCTTGTGAAGCACTCAAGTGTCCTACCAGTGACTGTTGTAGATAAAACAAACAAATGGACTATTAGCATGTGTATTGAGGTGGAAACAATTGAAACGGACAAGATTTTATCCTTGTCCATCCCTTGGGATAAAGCAACACATTAGTCAGCTACTCTTAGGGGTGCAAGGCAAAGGCATGGAGATATACTCAAGCTGTTATTTCAGGAACCAGGAGCAGTGAAGCTGCAGGGGTGTGATACTTGGCCTTTGAGAGCAAAGAGAGGGTGCAGGGGAAAAAAATTAAAATAAATTAAAAAAAAAGAGAGAGTAATTCCTGTCTACTGCATTATGTTTCTACGATCAAAGATCTCAGCAGAGTACTGGTTTTGTTGAGCTCATGCAGAGCTGACGTGGTTCGTACTGAGGCAAATACCCAGTAGAAATAAGTATTCTTCAGTGTTCTATTAACTTGTGAGTGAACCTTTCTAACACAAACCTCTGTGTACAATAATTACTTGTTTGTGTATCTGTTTCAGTGGGAGAAAACCATAAAAGTATTCTGTAAATTACAAATCACTTTACTTTGTCATTATTGTATGACTCCATTTATAAACCTATTGTCAAAGAAGGAAGCCAGCAACATTTTTTCTGAACCCACATAAACAAAAGACTAATTAGTCACCGATGTCCAATTTTCCCTAACACAGTCATGCAATTATTCACAGCATTGGGTAAATAACTCCACTTGCTTGAATTTGATATCTTGGGAATTTGTCCCAACTTCTTAATTTCTGCTTACCAAATTTCTCTGAAGTCTGAAGTAAGGTTCCGACTTTTTATTTTAATTTAATATTAAATGTTTCACCTCTATAACTTCAGATGCCATCTGGCCCACAGTGGTGGAGTAGTTGAGGTTTTCATGCCCTCAACTTGTGAATCTGTCATTAGAAATTGACCATGTGATCAAATAAGTAGCATGTTCATGTTAAAATATTTTAAAAATATATATTTTTTTTTCTCATAGCGAATTTGATGTTTATTCAAAGCACTAGTTTGGACATCACTGTAAACTGAGGAATTTGATATGTGCAGCCTAATGTAAGCAGTGTGGGCTGATTAATACAGTGTAGATAGTGCACATATATTAGCCTCTAAATTAATTCAAATTATTTCATGACCTCTAAATGTAGCTCCAATGCTCATTTCCCTATTAGCAATTACATGGTACTGTAGTTTAATCTCACAAGTGCCCTGGCCCATAAAACATGAAGCTCCATAAGGAACAGCTGAATCACAAACTTAAATGTTCTATATTCAACCCACTTTGTAGGTCAAGTGGACTCTCAATTAAGCAGGAACACTGAGCACTTCTAAATGGCCATAAGAGAACTAAGGTACCACACACTAGTAACTTGTAATAACAGAGCACCCTGTAGGCTACACTGGGAGAGGCCCAGGGAAGACTTGTTGAGACTGAAAATTAACATCCCTGGAAAATGTCAATATTTCATAAAAAAAGTGCCCTGAATAATCCAGATTACCACCCTAGGCTCACATTTGTCATTTTAATTAGAGTACTGAGTACCCAGCTTCTTTCTTACCTGATGTGCAAACTGCTCTTATATGACATACTACGTATTCCATATGATACAAGAAGTCAGTAATAAAGCATATGCCCCTTTACAGTAGAACACCGGGAAGGATGTGAGGGTTCCATGGGTCACATACTGAAGCCAAAACCCTGTTTTCCACTATTGTTTGCCAGGTGATGTGACACAACTCATCCTTCTTAGCAACATACAAACAGCATTGAAACAAATTGTATAAATCTGAAAAGAAGTAAAATAATTTCCACAAAGGAATTTTGTTTTTAAGCAAATAACCATTTTCCAAGGATTTTTATGAATATTTTTATTGTTGACAGTTTTTCCTAGAAATTAAAACTATATTGAAGTGAAATCTCTATGACTACATATGCAAAGTATCTCATGCAAAAAATCCATGTTCTGCTGCTGTACCATTTAATTTCAGGGTTTTTTTACCTCAGATGAGGCCTGCACATATGAAGGACAACTTGACATAAAGGGTAAGGAAGGCAGATAGGTTAATAAGCACAGTTACCCAAATATCTCAGAATATTACTTATTCTTTATCTAGGATTAGGGTCATTTTACCAAATGCAAAGTCTGAAAAACTGGCTGAGCACAAGGAAGTCCTGAAAAGAAAATACGCTTTGGAAAATCCCTATTTATGGTAATAAGAAGTTCATACAATGTGTAATTTCAGGCAAGTAGTCCAAGTGGTATCAGGGAGGTGAATCACATAACAGGAATTAGTCATGCCATAGTTGCATCAAAGCTTTTAAAAATTACCCTCATCTGCCCCCTCCTTCCTGCCGTGAAAGATCAGCCAGGTGGACAGCATGACCCTTCAAGTGTTTCAGTGATGAGCTGTTGTAACCAGCAACTACCCACAGTGGACATCTCCTTGAGGCTGCACAGATGACTTGCTTGAACACAGGACAGTGAGTGAAGGAGAACACATTACATCTTTTTCTGCAGAAATCTTAAATGTCTGTATTCCTCAAACAACTCAAAATCTTCCTTTCCCCTCAACTAAAACCACAGGCAACTCAGTCTCCCTCTCCCTCATAACCCTCGACACAGAAATGCTTTCCCGTTTCTATTGTACAGGCAGCAAGTAAGTAACAACCAGTCATAGACAACAGAACTGCTTATAATCCTGATTCTGTGAGCTCATTTAAAATGACAATGCAAGAAAATACAAGATTATGCAGGTCTTGCTGTTTAGAAGCCACACAAGCCATGATCAACATGCAATAGTACCAATAAGGAACAAGACCTGGAACAACTGTGTTGTAGCCTGAGATTGAGAAATAGGAATTTTGCCTTCTGAATTACATGAGTTGTGATTCATTTTACCATCTACAGCCCTGGGGGAAATCACTCTTGTGATTCATTTTCCCAAACTCTGTATCACTGCTTCTTTTAAAGCTGCAGCCTGCTCTGTGCTCCATCAGGCAACACCATATGTCTGGCATAGAAATCAGTGACAAAGTTTAGGCCATATCTGTATTGTATGTCAATGATTTTTGCCTTCCTTGGTTTGCCAGCATTCCCTCTACCCCCAGCACTGTCGTACAGCCTCTGTCTCACAGAGAGGCTGCCCAAAGGGAGTTGTGGCCCCCTGGGAATCACCCCACAAACTCCTCAGCAGCCTGAGCATGGGCCACCTATTGACAGCCCTTGGGCCACAGCACCCTGCCAGCACCCTGTAGAGGCCAGCCTGCACCCACCAAGGCTGGGCAGAGCTTCTTCACCTAGGTGCTTCTGGCACTATCCAGACATAGTTGATATGTATATTGAGAACAACTTGCTCTCTGTACTCAGATGCTCCCACAGAAAGGGGAAGGGATGCCAACAACATGCAAGGCAGTCTCTTCTTTCAAGACTCCTCAGCATCACTCACTGATTACAAGGGAAAACCCATGTTTGAAAAGTAACAATTCCACAACAGGGACCAAATTCTCTTTCTGCTAGCATCTTTTATGGTGCCACTGCCTCCAGACTGAACAAGGTATAATTAAACTCAAGTATCAGCACATCATGCCCTCTAAACAGAACTATCTCATTAGCCAGAAGTAGTTGGGAAAGCAAACAAACATCCATCTGTACAATTTTTTCTCCTCCTTTACTGACAGTTCAGTGGATAGAACGGATTTTGCACGGCTGTTGACAAGCAGTAGTTTGGAACATCAATAATCAATGTTTGACTAATAACTTTTGACAAACAGCTAAGGCTGTCTAAGAGAAAAAATTTGCTTGCTAGGTCTAACTGAAATGTGGTTAAAACTCTGCTGTGTCTGAAGAGATTGAGCACCTCTCCTGTTCAAGAAGAACATTAGCATTTTCATTATTCCACTCATCAGCAAATGACACATTCAATAAAGTCATTTCTATTTTAAATGCTATTTTCTGCACATATGATTCAGTATATTATTCATTTTTTATGGCAAAAGTTTTAAGATGTTGTTAAGTGATAAAGCTGTTTACAGTATTTGGAGTTTTTTCCCTTCCTCATCTCAGTTTTCTGACTAAATTCTTTTTCTTCTGTTTGGATTTATTTTAATTAAAGAGACAGAATTCATCATAGGATAGGAGCTTGTTCAGCCTAACGTTGCGTGCATTATCACCATTTAAAACAGGAATAATTCTTTTGTGCCTTTGTACTCTGTGTTTCTGGCTGGCACTGAAACCCATTGTGCATTTCAAACATGTTTGTTCTAGATCCAATTCTTTCTAGTCTAGCACACCATCTGCCCTTCCACGCACTGCTCTTTTGCTGTGATCACTTCCTTCACATTCTGTTGAGATTTTTTTGGTCCCTGTTCTGTATTTCTGTATTACTTCCTTGGATATAGGTGTGGGGTGTGGTGGGAGGGTGCCTATGCATTTGTGCATATCTTCAAATAGTCCCCATCTAGCCTGTAGAGATTTAACTCTTCTAAGCTATCCCTTTTTTTGCTGCCTTTAATTAAGCTTCCTCCCTTTTTGCAGCTTCCCTTTTGGAGATTAACCAAGTTTCCTGTAGATCTAAGTCAATATTCACACGTAAGGCTTGTTCTCCAATGCTATTTCTCAAACTTCTCATTATTGTGTAGAAGCAGCACACTTTACAGAAGGTTTTCCTCTATGTTCTTTCCCTGACTGTTGCTTCCACTCCCTAGGTGGTTATTGAAAACTTTGGTCCTTTTTTTCTCTCTTAACTTGAGGACACAGGACTCCAACAACATAGTCCCCAATGGATAAGTCATTCTAAACAAAGTGCTGGCATCTGTATCTGCAAGCTGGCTTACATTTTTATTTCCTGAATTTTCATTTCCTCAATTACCTTAGTTTTAATTTAAAAAATTATGTTAGTATTTACATGATTTTAAGTGCTAGTGTCTTGCTTTCAGTAAGATTTAAACAAAGTCTGGCCTTCCCTTACTCCTGATGCCCCTGTTTCCCAATGTGTATGAGCCCGTCTTTCCTCGGTTTTGTTTGTCATGTCTTGAAACTACCTCTTTCTATACCTGTCTGATCTTGCATATGCTGCAAGAAGCCTTCCTCAGCACAGTGCTGCTGAATTTCTGTACTTCAGCATCCTGCCTAAGAGCCTAAGTGTTCTTTCCAGCATCCCTCCATCCCACCTTTGGATGACGCTGTCATCCGCACAAGCAGTGACTTCCCACTTCCCCTGTGACAGAGCCCAGTCATGTTTGCCACCTCTCTCCTGGGATACAAATCCCAGCATCCTGTGTGAAGGCACAAACTCAGCCATCCATATGTTTGAAAATCGACTGACCCTTCTCCAGTCTTTTTTTTTTTTTTTTTTTTTTTTTTTTTTCCCCAGAAAAATGGGAAGAACAACCTGCACACAATAATGGTATTAATCTGGATAAAGGAGGTTCAACACAAAAATTGAAAACATAGTTGAAGAACCATGACCTTATAGAAAATTAAAAACAAAACCAAACAAAAATCCCCCTTATTTTATAGTATCAGAGAAGCAACTCACACCAAAACCAGCAATTTTACTCAAATGGCTCACACTTCCCAACACGCACCTGACTAGAGAAAAGGGAGAGATGCAAATACTTGTTTTACAAGGGGGTTCTAGAGAGCACTTGAGGGGGAGATGAAAAGCTGGCACAGGAGCCATGGGATCTGAACTTGAGAGCTGTTCAGAGATCCAGGTGCTGCTCTGGGGTGGAGGTGTAATACCATCTCTGAAATTTGGACACAGGTTCAAATTCCAGATAATAATGCCCTGATACAGTAAGTTTAGGGATCTTATTTTAAGCCTCTTCCAAGTTATTATTTGGAAAACTATGTCTGATCAGCTCTTAAACATGGAGGGCAAAACAGGTATGTGTGTAGACACTAAATAATTATCCATCAGAGAACCAAAAATTTCTCCTTCTTCCTTTGGCAGATAGAAGATTAAATGTTTAAAGTTATAAAATTATCAAATTATAATTGTTACTAAAACATACAAGAGGTCTCTGTAATAATATTTCCATCCCTCCTGACTGATATTGTCCATCTTTAGCCTTTTATTCAGGTGTCACTAAAGTGACTTAGGTCTCCCATTTTTCTGTTACCTAACCTCTCTCTTATCTCTCCTTTCTCTGCTATCTAACCTCTCTTCAAAGCTTCTTTACTCTCAACCCATAACAAACAATGTGAGAGAAAGGAAGCTTGAAACTTGTGGAACAAATCAACAATATTCAGAAATGGGGATCTCGGCTTATCCTGGCAACCATAACTGTCCATAGCAATTTTTTAGTGCACAATGTCAGCAGGATGCCTCTTGTGGAGTGATAGTAACTGCAGTATTACCTATAGACCAGGTCAGTTTTGCATTGCTATTTGCCTCTGGCATAGTGACAAATCTGAGCCTAAGCAATCCCAGCTCAAACTCCAAGACAACCCAGTTGGAAACAAATTTGTTGCTACAGAAAAAAAAATCTGGCAAGAGGGCACCATGGAGAGAACTGAGTACACTTTCAGGTAAGCACATTTCTCAACCTCCTTCTAACAGTGTTTTAAACCTACTATTTAGTCTCTTCTTCTTCTTCAGACAGATTCTTTTTCCAGATGAAATGCCTAAAAAGTTGTAATTTTGCTACCTGGTGGAGTTCAGAGTATTGTTTCTAGTGGAATTACTGTGGGTGTGCCCCTCAGAGAATAAACCAGCAATGTTGTTTTCAGCTGCTGATGGTTACTAATACCTCTATTAAAAATTATTGGCCAGTTTCTTATAAACATTAAAGCTGTTCTGTGTCTTTTCAAAAGCAATTGCCATCAGCTGTCAGGGACAGCAGCTCTGCAAATGCTTCAGCTGGCAGAATAGTTCATAACAAGCATTAAAAGCCACTCTAAATAAGCTTTATAGGAAAAACAAACCTCTTAGAGGAGACATTCAGCTAATTATAAGGTAATGACCCTCACAAGGCCACCATGCCTGGAGTTCTCTTTCCACAGTTCTTCACCTAAAAATAATTAGCAAGTTGTGTAAATGTCCTCGTGAATCCAAAATTGCTTTTTCTTCAGTTATCACCACACTGATACAAGAATAGCCAGCCGGAGTGAAGCCCTAGGACAATACAAATGCACCCTCAGGCCAAGTCTACAAAAACTGGCAGGGAAAAAATCTCTTCTCCATATACTGTAAAATGGGACGCAAGAAATCTTACAGCTACAACAGTGTCAGCTGGTTATTCTGAGTGACAGCACCCCCAGGGCTGTTTAGGGGAGAAAAATTTACGTTAATACCCACACTGTTGTACACCTGGCCCTGTGCAACTGTGCTGAGCCACAGGTAAGGAGTTTCCAGTCTGTCCAACCTGAGGAACCACCATCAACTGGGCTCACCCTATTCTGTTGACATTTCTGTACACCTAGTTTGTCTGGGACTCATTTTGCTCTCTTCTCACCTTTTCCCACCATCTCTCTTCTCTCTTTTCCCACTGTCTAGGATTGCTTACACTCCTCAGATACCAGAATGAAGGGAGTAAATTTTTGTCCTCCAACCACAACGTGAGACAAATACATCTCACTGCAGGTGTCAAGTGAGGTAAGTTTGTTAAATGAATTATTTGAACTACTCTATCTTTCTTCATTTAAAACTGTGATACTCAAATCACAACGCCGTGGTGTAGACATTGTCACCACCTCAGCTGTGCCCCTCTGTCACATAACAACATACTGGTCTGATCTTATAAACTCAGTATTATCTCATTATGTACTCTCCAGACCCTGGAAAGAGTCCTAAAACTTTGGAGATGTACCTTCTATGTTATCATCTAAATTACAGTCATGTAGCACTAAGCATAAAACGAGCTGTAAACACCTTCTGCCTCTTCCATCACGTAACAGGCAAACCTTATAATTGCCTGTGTAGAAGCGCCTTATATGGGGGAACAACAACATACTAGTAATAAGATGTGAAGGGAGGAAAGATAGGGTGAGGACAGTTAAAAAATTTGTTTTCTCAGAAAAAGGCTGGAGGAGGAGGTGTTAAATACATAGGAAGGACTTACTTCTACTGGCTTCTTGAGTAAGATTAACTTGAAAGAAGAAGTGGTCAGACACCATACAGTTCTGGAGCCAGTGTGAGTACAGGGTGCTGATATGGAAAAAGTCACGGAGGGAGCTGATTAACAACCTCTTTAGAAAGTCCCATCATGCTCACAAGGACAGTGTCACATCTCATGAGCCTGTGTGTAGCCATTTTTCCCTGCCTCATTGTTAAGTTTCCTTATAATTTTATTAATAAATATCTTCATGTATTCTGAACAGAAAAGCACAGGACAAGGTTGTTGTATTTTCTCTATTTTCAGCTGCTTTCCCCATGCACACATGAAGCTGATCACTTAGTGATTTACTTTACTTGTTTCTTTACAAAGATTGGCGAGAACCAGAGAAATGTACTTGTAACACAGGCAACCTACAATAATGAACAAAGGTTTTTAATCCTATTTAAAAAAAAAAAAAGGTTAATTTCTGACCACGGTGGATTTCATGTTACTAAACAAACCTTCACTTATCAAGTTTCCCCAAATCAGTTTCTGAATAGCAGCAAGGAAAGTGGCTTACTGTTTGGAGAATAAAGTAATGACAAACTTTTGAGATACTAACACAAATCTATATAGATATACACAGAGCACCCACACAGCAAGGTATGTCGTTTAGTAGTTACCTGTTAGGTGTAACTTTAGACACGGGAAATGAAGTATTTAATGCAAAAAAAAGCTTGTATCTAGTCAACAGTCCTACTAAGTTCTATGAAAATGACTACTGGAGTTTAACTGCTGGCTATTGCTTTGGATTTCATGTTACTAAACAAACCTTCACTTATCAAGTTTCCCCAAATCAGTTTCTGAATAGCAGCAAGGAAAGTGGCTTACTGTTTGGAGAATAAAGTAATGACAAACTTTTGAGATACTAACACAAATCTATATAGATATACACAGAGCACCCACACAGCAAGGTATGTCGTTTAGTAGTTACCTGTTAGGTGTAACTTTAGACACGGGAAATGAAGTATTTAATGCAAAAAAAAGCTTGTATCTAGTCAACAGTCCTACTAAGTTCTATGAAAATGACTACTGGAGTTTAACTGCTGGCTATTGCTTTGGTTTCCAGCTGAAAACATGAAACAGTTTCTTGGTTTATCTTAACGATTTCCTTTCATCAGTACTACTTCAACATTCAGCTGTCCTTGTGCCTAGGTCAAACTCAAGAAGGTTTTTTTTTCAAGAACTTGTCAAAATTCCCACTAATGGGAACTTGCCAGGGAAATTAATTTTTAAGTTGTGAATTTATTTACACACTTTTCCTGAGTCTTTAGACTGCCTTGTTGTTTTAAAAACTTAGCCAAAAACCTGTCCTGCCACATTTCCAGGGGTCATAACCTTAAATAACCTGGCTCAATGATGGAAAAATAACTTGCTCTTAAGAATGAATAGATAAAAACTTAACTCACCTGTGAGCATAGAGTATGCAAAGAAGTTTTCCCTGCAATATGAAAAGCACAAAACTTCCTTTTTCCCAGCTCCTGCTCAGGCTGCTGGCGAGGCTGTCTTTCTCCCAGCTGTGAGCAAGGCTGCCAGTGAAACAGTGCAGGGAAGGAGGAGGAGGAGATTGTGTCTCAGCTCCTGTGCTCTTTATGGTTCAACTGCAAAGGAGTCAGCCCAGCCCAGCCCTCTCCTCGCTCGCCCACTCATTCATAAAGGAAAGAAATGAGAGTGCCAAAAGCAGACACTGAACACAGAGATGGCAACACACAGAGCGGTGCTCACACCCGTGCCTACCATCACAGACACGAGCCACCAGATAACTGCACTGTGATCACAGCAGCTGGTGCAAAGCCCAAACACTGCTGCTTACAGCTTATCTAAACATACACAGATATTGCCTTGTGCAGATGTATTGCAAAGTATACAGAGCATTAGTGTTGTTATTAGTATTGGTTACAGCAGGCTGTTCTTAGAGCTTGCTGAGACCAGACCTTCATTAGATCCAAACACAGCAGAAGCTGATCGCTACACAAAGATGCATCTTCTCTGAATGTGCAAGAGCAAGGTTTGCAAGGGGGGGGTTTCTTCCTCATCTATGCAGTAAGACAGAGGCATAAACAGATCAAAGCTTTGTCCAAGTTTGTTCAGAAAGGCTGTAGCAGATGTAAAAGCTGACCACCTGCTAATTCATGCGCCACTACTCCTATTCCCACAGAAGTGAAAGCTGCACCATGAGATATATATTAAAGCATCTGTCATACAAATTGAAATGCACTACTCTTAAAAAAAACCCAGATAGATATGAATTACACCACTGAAGCTGGAAACAAAAGCTGTTACCAGTTCAGACTCTGAACTGGTACATAACTCACCTGATATAGTGCTCCGTCGTGCTGCTCTAGGGACACCAGTGACCCTGCTTGCTCAGTACAGGACCTAATGAGAGTTCCTTTGTGCTCACTGCAAGGGAGGCAACAGTGCTCCAAGGGCAGCCACAGAGAGTAAGTCTGGAAATAGGAGTCTTGCGCAGCATATTTTGAGACTTGTGCTCCATTTCCAACTTGGTGGAAAACAGAGTGACATAAGCACAGAGACAGGGAAAAAACCCAACAAACCAAAACCACAACACCAAAAAAACCCAAAAACACCCAACAAAAAAAAAAATCAATGCAAAAAAACCCAGCATACAGTGACATTTACAAAACTTGGAAATACTCCAGGAGTACTCATGGCTAACGTCAGAACCTGCATCAAAAATAACTCCTCATTCCAAACACAGGCAAAGGGCTCTTCAGGTGTTACAGGCTACCAGATGGCTCAGCCCTTCCTCTGACAGGGCCTCTGGCATATCAGGGATCTAAAATTATCTGTGGGGCTAAGGGACCTCTCTAGGTTTCTGAGGAGGGATATGGCAGAAAAACTACAAAATTCTTGAACATGGGCAGAAAAGGCTGCAAACCACAGAACAGCCCTTTGCAGGCTCAGAGTGCTGCTGGGAGGATGGCAGAGATGCCAGCAGCGTATCAGGCAGAACTGGCAAGGCACAGGCTCCCAGGAGCACAGCTTGAGGCTGAACACCCTGTGCAATGCTGAAGCATATGAAAGGCTGGTATCTGATTTATCAGGGCTAGGGAATGCTCTCTCCTCTCTTGTTTTGTCTATTTAGTACTCATTTAGCATTTATATGTACTTCTTATATCCATATATAAGAATACATATATCAAGAAAAATCACACAGACTGGGATCTTTCAGAAAGCCAAGTAAAACATTTGTTCCAGTGCCTTTTAATCAACAGTCATATACCCTTGGATATTGCAGGCTTTTTATTAGATACAAGGAATTTCTGAAAGCTGATATCAAGCAAACAAAGCGCAGTTACTTCTTTGGTAAAATGTGTGCTACCTTTCAATAAGGAGCAACAGGGCATTATATTGGACTGCTTGCCTTCCCTGAGAGTCTGCCAGGGCCAGAGATCACTTGGAATCCAGGTCTTACTGGTGGCTGCATATTTCCACCTCCTGCAGGATCCAGGCTGCAGATGGGGAACAAGTCCTGAGAAGACCTACAAACAGTGATTACCTCTTTGGGTGCCAGGGAAGGCAGAGAGACCAGTGGGAGTAACATTGTGGGCAGTATCTCTTTTCTGGTTCCCACTTTGGCTGCAATTCTCTGTCACGATTAACCATGAACATTCTCAAAGATGAGTCAGACAGATGTTAGCTACAAGTGACCAGAATATCCAGAAAGCAGAGCCTTTGTCATCAGACTCAATATGTGTCTACTAGAGTATGTTAAAAAGGCAGCACTTGACTAGACAAGCTGATAAATCAGTCCTCGCAGGTGGAGCCAAAACAGTCACTTCCACAAACCTCCTATTCAAAAATTACAGAGCAAAGTAAACTCCAGAAAAATCCTGGTTTATCTTTCTTTCATCCAGCCATTACAGTTTGCTTGTCTCAGCATGCATACGCTGTCAAGGAGGCCACTGAAGTAAAGGGATTTGCTGGCTTAGGTCACCCCCTTTAGCCACTTCCAAGGGGACAGAACAGTATCTGCTGCAGACTACAGCCTCCATCACACACACTTAGCAACTGCATCTTGGGACATGCTTAAAACTCTAAAAATGAAAAGAAATGACAGATTTTACAGCCTTTTGTCTCCATAAATTATACAGCAGCTATCAAAGCTGACAAATAGCTATTATTCGGCATGTGGCAATTCTTGCTTTTTTCTCACTTCGGTCAAATCATTTTAATGTGTGTGATGATTAAGTAACTCCACTGAATTTAATAGCTCCTGGCTTGAGTGTGTCATAACCAGAAACAGCAAGCTTCAAAAAGAATGGAGCTAAACTGGTGCTATAAATGACACAGATGTCACAGAAATGAAGCAGGAAGGAGGTAATCTAAACTATCTCCTTACTCTGAGACTCAATAAGGAAAGCTAGACTAACTCCTCCAGAGCTTTAACTTGTTCTCTTAAATTGCTGTTGAGGAAGATTCTGCCTCTCCTCTGGCAATGTCTCCAGCCCCTGGCTAGGCTTGTTCTTTAAAAGTTTGCACTAATAAAAAAATCTTAATCTTCTGTTTTTAGTTAATTTTTTTCTTGTCCTTCTGTGAGTAGTCATAAAAAACAGTCTACTGCTACCATTCTCAATGTTAATCATTGAAGTGTCTGAGGATTAATCACAATGCCCCTCTTCAGACTTTTCTTTTGTAGACCAAACAACAAACCAGCAGGAGATTCTCTCTGTGTCCTCACCATGTGACTGAACTTGTGGATGTATCAATACCGTAGGGTGCTTATGTGTGGGTCAGCAGCTGTTGTCTGTAGAGGATTATGGACCCATAGAGGATGAGTTGGGTTGTCCTAGTGCGAGCCCCTATGGCACAGCTGCAGAAACATGATTCTCCCCTTTGCCTATAACAGGAGAAAGGCCTCACTCTTACAGAGTGAAGAGTGGAGTGCTGTGATTATTATGTAGCCACCCAGGAGCTCTGCCTATTTCTATTCACAGTACAGAACAACACAGAGACATAGACACAAAGAAATTTGAGAATGCAGAATTTCTCTGCAAAGACTATCAGGGTGAGTAAAAAGTTTTGTCATCATCTAGGAGGCAGAGGCAGTGAAGTAATTTGTGGTCCTTACATCTACTCCAGATTCCAGGCTAAAATATCCCTCTTCTTGCAAGCTGCAGAACAACAGACTGAATTAATTATTTCCCCAGCTATTATGCCACTGAAGAGATGCTGGCTTCCATCTGTGGTCTTGCAACTACTGGTTGTGTGAAGGACCCATGCATAACTATGGATATGTTTGGAGTAACCAGCTTGACCCACTGTGAATGCATGTGTGAACATCCATTCAGATATGGAAAAGAAAGCTTGATACACATCAGGACTTGTTCAAGATGGATACCTGTGTCAACTTGAACTCCTGAGCTGCTGCTCTTTCCTGTATTAACATGGACCTAGGAAATTCAGTTGGAGAAGAAATGTGGTCATAAGTCTGTGCAATACACCAGTGCCCTGATGCAGTGGGGAAGTTGGGACCTAAATGCCCTTGAACCAATACTTCAAAGGCAAAAATTTCCCTGGTCTTCAGTAACTGCAGTAGATGTACGTAATTCTCCAGACACTAGTGTTTCCCATAAAATACTGCCACAAAGATATTGTGCTAAAAACAATAGACTGGAGTTACTGAGTTAGTTCACATTTTGCTTTTCTTCTCACTTTCAGTTTGATTCACTTGTAAATATACTCTCCTTTTCCTAATAAACACTGCCTGTCAAACAGATACTATCAGAGTTTAACACATGAACGGAACATTCCTTATGATTTTAGTTACAAAACTTTATGTGGGTGAAATCTGATAGAATAAAGTCTTGTTAGTATCTGTTTTCATTCATTTGACTGATTACATAAGAAGGAAACAAGCACATGTTTGTATGGGACAGGGTGGGAGACTGAAGGGAGTTCAGGATCTGCCAAATGGGACTCTGTTACTGTTGATATGGCTGGTTAAATAAACAAGGAAAAGGATCTGTGTTCACCAGACCTGTGTGTGGGTAATAGGACTGGGCTTCAGGAATTCCAGTTTTTTTTTTCAATTAAAGAAGCCAAAATAAGCAAGGAAGGAAATTCTAAAACAATGAAAATCATGTGGAAACTCATACTGTTAAAAATACTTAAGACTAAATAGAAACAATATGCAAAAAGTGGTATGGACCTTTTTAAATGCACCTATCATCCTATTAGTATTTTTAAGGGCTAACAATTCTCATAGAACTTAAAACAATCAAAGAGACCTGCTGGTCCTAAAATGTATAGCAAGCAAGCTTAGAAACTGTCATAAGATCTTGCATTAAAATCCTGCTGCAAATAGTAGAAATCTTTATTTATTGTGAGTAATAAATATTTGAGACATCCAAGTAGCTAATAAGTAGATTTTGAAATTTGAAGATCATGCAAACGTGCATCTTCTGCACCACAAATACCTGCAGTGATTTATAGCTCATGGCATACTGCCTGCTTCAAGGCTTGCCCATCACTGGTCATGAACACAAAACTAAATAGAGGAGGAGTATGTGGGGAAGAGACATGACAAGAAGATGACAATAGCAGTGCAAACTACGGAGGGATGTCCAAGGCTTCTCGCACTAATGGCACTGGTGTGTTTGGGCAAAATGTGCAAGCAGAATGGTCAAGGATGAAGCATGAAGTGTAGGTGATATTTGAGAAGACATTGGACGAAGAGCTAAGGAAGCATCAGAAAGTACCAGGAACAAATACTGAGATCAGGACTACATAATGACCTTAAGACTTGAGAAAGAGACTGCATAAGAGATTGACAAGGATAAACAGGTAAAAATAAATGACGATAGCAAGAAAAAATGGGAAAATGGTGAGAGCTGGCTGACAGATGACTAAAACCTTTAGCCATGGAAGCAGCCATGGGAAGAGTAGAGGAAGCTGGAACTAGATCTGGAGGGAAACAGGATGCAAAAAGTGAAGCAAAGGGAAGGAAACAGATGAAGACAACACTCTGGGTTGAAGAACAGAAAGGCATGTAGTGCTAAAGAGAAGTCATGGAAGAAGGAAAGGTGCTGGAGATAAGGTAGACTTGGACAGACTGACATAGCTGGTTGCACTATCTGAGCTGTAAGACAGGATCTAGCAAGAAGGCTTGTTTGCACATACAACGCAAAGAGTTTTCTGCTAACATAACATGTGGTTGCTCTTGGAAGAAGTGGTTTTAAGGACATAAAAAAACATTAACATATACTGTTTCCTATCAAACATACATTACCCAGCTCCTTTAAGCCTCAGCTACCCAGGAGCAAGATACTACTATGTGGAAATGTAAGTAAAAGAAAGTGGCAACAGCAAAAAGATCCTCGTGTCAATAAAGGTACTAAAGCTGTGTTCTGGAGTGTGTGTACTTGTGCCCTCATCAGATGCTGATTTAGACCTTTTGTGCTCTAACTGATCTAAACCTAGTCTACATGGAAGAGGAACAGCATTACCAGATAGCTGGAAGGCCTAACGGAAATGGAGTACCTAAGCTGTACAGTGCTCCTGCTTACAAAATGTTAACACAGCTCTCTGAAGTGCTCTACCCCTTTGTTTCATTTACTTATGGACCAAAAAAAGTTGTGGGCAAGCTCAAGAGACTGAGGAAATTGAAGCTTACCCACCTTAGCTTAATTTTAGTTGAATCCCAACTAAACTGACACAAGGTCTATCCCACACATCTTGTGCCTGCCTGTTCTCTCCATGTGCCTCTTCATAGAATCTGATGAGTTGGAAGCAACGCACAGGGCTCACCGAGTCCAGCTCCCTGCTCCTCACAGGACTACCTAACACTATGCGACTTAGGAGCATGGCCCAGATGCTTCCTGAACTCCAACAGGCTTTTTCACTTTTATGAGCAAGGACTCCTGATTCTCAGTATTTCTTCTACTTTCATTCACAATCCTCTTGCAAAGGTGCAGGGAAGCATTTTCCATGGGTTTAACATGAACGGGATAATTTTGGTCAGAGAATTTAAAGCAGCAAGGGAACATAGCCTTGCACACCCCATAACCTTCAGAACACCCTGCTGAATGGTAAAACAATCAGACTAGAAGCACTACAAAACCCTCACTTTGGTCCTTCACAGGCGTACTTTCCCACTCCATGAAGAAAACTTCTTCCCTCCATTGCAAGTCTCTAGAGATGACTCAGCAGTCCACTGGAGAGCTGTACTTCTCCAGTTGGAATATCCCTCTCAGATTCTCATGTTCTTCCTTAGCAGTGTATTCTCAGACACAAACTTCTTTACTTGCCATTAATGTCTCACACTTTCAGACCATACCAAATACTCAAAAAAACCCCAGTAAGTGAGGTGAACTTTGACTTGCAAATTTTGAAGATTTTTCACATGGAGGTGGTGTCCACTGTTCCTAGTGTGGCAGCCCAGCTCCATCCTGAATCTGAAGGCAGCCAGCACCTGATATTGGAGAGGTGTGTGAGCCTCTTATGTTTTATCTGATATTTTCTTAAAGCAGAGGCTGTTCAGCTTTCCCATAAACTTTCATACCATACATCAAAGGCATTAAACAACTATGATACTTATCTATTTGATTCCATAAGAGCCTCAGCCAAAGAGTCACACCAATGGCTTAATGTTTCCCTTCCTAAGCACTCCCTCCTTTAGCATGACCTTCAAATCACACCAAAGGACATCACTCATTGAAGAGGGGGGTGGGCTCCTTCTGTTTCCCCTTTGTGCAATACAGGCTTTTCACAGGCTAATGCCCATGTTAGATTTATTATTCTTCCCCATTCCAGTATGTAATGTGTCTGTTGCATACTTCAACACAGCCTCACCATCAGACCTACACAACACAACCCTCAGTCATGATAATCTTTGGTTGGTAACATGCAAGTGTTTTAACTAGAGCTGATCAGAACAGCATCTTGGAATGACAGAAACCTGACATTAGTTTCCATGGGATTGTTTTGTTTTGGATGTGGTTTAGGTTCCTCGTTTCTGTGGAATAACCCCATTTTCATTGCCCCATTCCCAGTAAAACACACTTTTGTTCCACCACCACAAAAAAAAATCCCAAACCCAATAGTCAATCAACTGTCCCTTCCATGGACTCAGCAGAGGTAAGTATACGTAGTCTGCCGCTTCACTCTTTAATGTTACTCTTAAAAGAGATTGTCCACAATCCCCAAAAACTGAACTAACCTCAACTTTGTGTCACATTTCATGAACTCCATCAACTCACATTTCACTGTCTTTAGCCTATTAAGGACTTTACCATTTGAGAAGCTTTAGACAGCAGCTCTGTCTTCTAGTGTTCTCTTCATGCTTTTGAAGAAATCCTTGCAACCAAAACACCACCATTTAGTTTTACAAAACTTGCCACAGCTTCTCCCAGTCACCTTACACTCTTGCTAGTACTCTTTTAAATAATTTTTTCACCACTCTCCAGCTGATGCCATTCTCAGTTTTTATAGCAGCCTCCAGTACCAGCTTTAAAGACAGACCTTCATACTCTAGTCTATTTCTCCAGCCCAGCAACACCTCCTAATGATAACTGGTTATTTTTAGTAAATCAACTATTTTACTCTGTATTGATAGGTTGGGTTAATTCTGCTTGGTACTGGTGTTTTCCACCTTGCCTTGAACATCTCCAGTGCTGCCAGGATCTGATATTCCGTGGCTCTGATGGGCAGAGAGGCAACTGTGAATAGATACCTTTTGTTAAAAGGTAAGATTTTTTTGTGAGTCTTACCATGATTGATTCTTTTCCTCACCTTCATTTAAAAACGAACAACCACAATTCAAATGCTCTCAGGCCAGCTGGGGTCACGTTCAACACTTTCTGGAGCATTTCTTTTATGACCTGTCTTAAAAGTCATTACCTTTGGCTGAATTTCTAATATTCTCCCAAACACATGCTTGATCAGAAATAATTTCCAAGCCCATGGTGTACCTTGGTGTGTCATTTTTCTAAGCTAAGTACTAGCCACATTTATAATGGACTTACACTTGGAATGTCCCTCATCACAGAAAAAAACAGACACTTTTACTCTTCTTCTGGAGATTCCATGTTTGGATCCAAATAAATTGAAATCAGAAAAGATCTATTCATTATCAGTTCCCAGGTTTTAGGAAAAGCTGAAGAACATCTAATAGGAAAGAGGTTTCCAAGACAAGTTGTCTCAGTAAAGGACCTGGGCTTCAGGTAAGGAAATACTCTTGTCACTGCACTCAACTCCCTGGAAGACATTTCCACAGCAGCCATTTCTTTTACTTGAAGCAAATACCATAATGATGCAGTGCACGCAGTTTAAGCAAAATTTGCTTCCTCATGTCAAAGAGCTTCAGTGACTCCAGCTTGAGCCGGCTGCAGGGAGCAGGAGCTGCAGAGGGCACAGCCCCTTGGCCTGCCCAGACACCCGCTGGGTGCTTGACTGCCTCCTGGGGATGCCATTCCCTTCAAAAATCTGTCCTCCAGTAGAAAACACGCTCTAAGCAATTAATGAGCAGCGCAGACAAACTGAGGAACTCCATCACTGAACGTTAATTGAAGCATTATGTCCAGAAGCGTCCACAGCACCATTTGGCACACGTAACTATTCATGTTCAGAGCAGACGCTTCCCCCTGTCAAGAAGCACCGACTTATCACGCAGCGCTGGGAAGGGCCTAGGAACGGCAGCAGGGCTCGGGGGAGGCTGCGGGGGCCCCAGGATGGGCAGGCCGAGGCCCCGGGCAGGCCCCAGGCCGGCCACGCACGCCTGCAGCCACCATCTCGAGGCAGCGGCCCTGCCCGGCCAGGCCCTGCCCGTGGAGCTCAGCCGCCTTCCGCTTTGTGCAACCTGCAGCAGCCGCCGGTTCG
>NW_009954241.1:2067622-2076331 GCF_000747805.2 Chaetura pelagica
CGTCCCCTGTCTTTCCCCCACGGGGGAAAGCCTCTCACGGCAGCTCCTGCCACCCCACGCGAGCCAGCTCCTCACAGCAGCTCCACCTGCTTGGCTCCACCAGCACGAAGGCAGCGGGATTTGCTGTTTGCTGTCTCTCTCAACACAATTGACTTCTCTCCTGTGCTAGCTCTGACAGACCAAAGCACCCATTTAAGGACTGCTCTGGACACCCCAGAAAGGCAAAGGCACAGGCACACCTCGTTCTCAAGCCCACCCCATTTCTTACCTGATGGTGCAGAACATGGTGGGAGCACAGTCACCTGGGAGCCACCACATCCATCAAAAAACAGGTGAAAATAATTAATTGAGCAGACAGCAAAACGACTGCACCTGCTGCAGCAGGACAGGCACCTATACCTAAGGAAAGCCCAAACACCACACCATACCATGCTTCAAGTTATTCCATTGTATTGAAAAATTATCTCACACTTGAAAGTGTTTAACTGTTAAATATATTCTTATTCAAACTCACTAGAACTGAGAAAGTAAATAATTGTAAATAACTCAGTAAATGATAACCAAGATGCAAGTGGGTATCCCAGCAAAAGCAGATCTACAGCAACTGACAACTTGCAGATCACTTCCTCAGTTGTCCAGCCTGCCGTGCAACCAAGCACGTGGCTCCAAAAAGGAGATGAAACAAGGGGGAAACACGAGTCTCTAGTGATCTGGCAAAGAACCAATCTTGAGAGGGAATTTCTGGAAGAAGAATTTCAGTTTATCAAAAACACTCAGTATATTCTAAAATTGCTATATAGCACATAATTTTAGAATTATAGTTTGCATGTAAAATAGCAGATCAGGCAGAAAGTTCCTGTTGCTGCTGTCTTCATGTTCAAAGATTAATAGCTTCTCACTTTTGTAAGGCATCCTGAGAGTTAAGCATGAAACAGATTGTACAAAATGCAAGCTTTGTCAAAGCTGACAACATGCTTGGTCAGAAGTGGTCAGAGAAGCATAAAAATCTAATGGTCTGATTCTACTGTGGCCTGGAAATCACTTAATTTGCATGATCATTCCTCCTAAAGTCTTCAGTAAGAAGGGTTACAACCAGTGATTTCTGATATATTGTTAGTAGCAACATTCTAAAATAAAAAAAAAACACTACAGAGCTGTAAATCAATACTGAGGCTTACACAAAGCTACTGCAGACAGACTTCCATCCAGCACCATGAATCAAGGGGTGGATGTTTTTCTGAAGGGAAAAAAAAAGTGCAACACCCATCTATTTTATTTGAATCTTTATTATAAACAAGTTTGTAGTTTCCAGAATAGGATTACTACATACTAGATAACAAAAACATTCTCAGCTGAATCAGTTTTAACTTTTACTAGGTAGGTTAAATCAGGACCAGCAAAATGAGTTTAATGGGTTTTTTAAGGGTTTAGTCTATTGTAAGGAAAACAGCTTTACAAACATAAAATATAGAATTAAGGATAAGCACTTCATCATATATACATAAGCAGCTGATGACACTCTGGACAGAAACATATAAGGAACTTCTTTGCGCATAAATAGATTTTTAAAAGTATATTTCTTTCACATGTATACAAAATTATTTTGCCTTCTATACTGAGCAAAGTTCTTGGGAGACATAAACAAGGATTTCTAAGAGACAAAATCCCACATATTGCTTAGGATGTGGGCTGTCATGCACACAAGGATGTAATAATACAATTTACACAGCATTCCTATACAATACTTGAGATTCTTATATACATACAAGACACTTTTATACATGAGATGCCACTTTTGCAATTGAAATAGCATCTCCCCTGAAAGGCTGCATTAGTTCCAGTGTTTCTATAAAAGATAAAGCAAGTTTCAAAATGCAGCACCACTTGGCTTGCAGAATAGAGAATCCACTGAGCTGCAGCTTTAGTGAAGGCAGTAGGGGTAAATTACACTGGTCTTTCTGTGTTTACACAGTCCCAGTGGGGAAGGATGATGTGACCCTTGAAATCTACGTTACCTCTATAAAATGTGGCTGTGGCAAGAAAAATTAATTTAAGAGATCCATTGGCTAAAGCCACACACTTTTGCTCTTCAGCTTTCTCTTTAAGCTACTTCAGCCAAGTGTTTGGTTCTGTCTTTGGGGGAGAAGACTGGCTTTTACATGACCATTTCAGTACTGTAAAGTTAAATATTGATGGTGGGTCTGGGTTCAGTGCACACGTGACCTGTGAAACTCTTCTTTAATGCAGGTAAGGGGGGTGCACAGTGCAGCAATGTCAGAGGACCCTGCTAAACTTCATTGGGAGTGGGGAATGCTCAGCACCTGTAAGAACCCGGTGCAAAGCTCGCTGTGGGATTAGTTCAGACTTCCACTTTGTTTTAGGCACAACAGTATCAAAAGAAGGGCTAGGGTTTTGCTCCTTGTTTCTCTTCATTATACTTTGTCCAACTAGAAAACACGATCCAGAGAACACCAAGAGAGGATGCAGGTGATGCCTTTGAAGACCTGGCACAGTGTCCAGACAAATGCTATCCACATGTCAGCAATGCCAACCACAAATACTACTAACTGCATTTGTGTGTTACACACATCCATACTCATACCAAACCGTCTGCTGATCCCCCTGGGGATCCGGAGACCCAGCAGTGCTGTTGGAGCTGCTTCCTCTTATGGGGTCCTCCATGGTCCCAGCGCTGCCTTCTAGCAGCTTACCCTGGCACTTGGTAAGTAGGGCATCACCCTGACCTTGCCCTAAGGAAATATTTCCCTCAGTGCTGCTGGAAACAGCTCTGACAGTGGCCACTGTGGCCACCTCCCCAGTACGAGGGGCTGGCCTGGGTTTGACTTTAGAGGGAGTGTGTGAAGCAGGTGAGTAGTGTTGCCCAGGATTCACATGCTCCTGTTGCTGCACGTTGAGATTGCTGGTGGATGCAGTGGGTGAGGCAGAGAACTGGTGGAAGGAGAGAGGCCTCTCATCTTTTGGTGAGGCCAGGGAAAGGCGCCTTGCATCAAGCTGCCGACAGCGGGAATCGACACCTTGCAAGGAACCTGCCACCTTTGCAGACTGTGGCCTCTCTCTCAAGGTTGCCTGAGAGCTTGTTGGCACGGAAGCCCTAGAGGTCTGACTGACTGCATCCTTGCCCCCACGTAGGTCTGCAGATGACCTCTGAGGGCTCTCCTGCCTGTACGTCTCTGGGCCAGTGGCTCTGAGGAGGTCTGCAGAGGCTAAACTAAATGCCCTGCTCAGTGACGTACTCCTCCTGCTTGGGGTTCCCGGTTGCTGGGGCTGTGCTGCCTGCCGCATCCCACTGGCAGGCTGGTGCTGTGGTGTGTGAGAAAGCTTAAGGGATCCCTGGGAGCTTGCCAGAGGCTCAGGTTCAACTTGTCTGAGGTTTGGCTTCATGTAATTGCCAGGCTTAGCTGTTCTTCCTTCTTCACTGGCGACAGCCATCTTTACAGTTGGAGCAACAAGATTAGTGGGTATCTTGGCAGCCTCCTTCCTGGATGGCTGAACCAGGAGGTTCCCAGTAGCTGAAGGCTCATTTGCTTTCCTAAAAAAATCGCTGAGCAAGTCATCTCTGATACTGGAGGTGTCCTAGTGTAAGAAAATATGCATGTGCTATGTTAGTATCAATACTTTTTGTTTAAAGAATCATACAGAGCTTTGTGTTCAGGTAATCTTCCTTCCCACTTAATTCAACGTAAATACAACCATAGATTTTATATTTAGAGTGAAGAACAGAAGATATGTTTACAGTGGGTATAAATCCAAATCAAGAAGTAACATGCTCATCATCATTAGATCATGACAGCCTTTCTTGCCAGATTAATTGTCTGAAATTTACAAAAACTAATCTCACTTGCAACCTGGGCAGCAGCTCTTTTGGTTACTTTCACATGAGTCACTGTAACATCAATACCATAATAATGATGGCCATTGGTAACAGAAGATATCAATGGTCTGTCATGTTCCAGAATACAGTGCATCTGGATAACACTACTGTAAAAGCTTTGTGTACAATATAATGAAATGTACAAAAAATCATTACAAAAAGGGAGAAATTATTGCTCACCCACAATTAAATTGCAAATTTCAAGTCAGACAATTAACCTGGCAGCAAGAGAAAATATACAATGAGCATTTCATGGGCATGGTCCATGCAATCCCAAAATGGTGATGTTAGACCATCTGTCATTGGACTACTCGTACGAAGCATGCTCAGAACAGGTAAGGGACATGCTGTCTTGACAAAAAATGTGGTGAAACAAGCTCATGGGATTCACTTCTTTACTCTTCTCAAGGGACTATATTAAAGCTTAATATATTAATTTCACTAGTGTTCCAAACATTTCTTCCAGTCACAAAACTCAACTAATTTGCTAGAAGTAAACACTATCAATGGTAATAGTGCACTGGGAAGATTTCTATGCTCAAGAAAATGTTGAAGTGTTAGGGTTATTTTTAAATTCACGTTAAACTTCTGTTACGTGTATTAACATCACAGAATGACTAGTCCTCCAAAACCACGCATTTTTATGAACAAGCACTGGAAATAGTTTATGAGCAATTAATGCAAGTGATCTGGCAGCCTTTAAAATAACAACTAAGAGTTACAGTGTGCTTTGATAAGTATTAATATTCTAGCAAAAGCTGTGATAAGTTGGGAGCTGTTGCCTTCATAGCAAGAACAACGGATACCCTGGGGATATATAGTGAAGCAGGTCTCCTATTTCCCCTGCCTGTTCTGTCTCTCATGCTGTCAGGACATGAAATGACTGAGGACCAATTCGAGTGGCTGTGAAGGTTCCTGATGGAGGGAAGGACATAAGGAGTAGCAAGAGGGATACAGTGCATCAGCTTCTAACAGAAATTGCTGCAATGAAATAATGTCATTCTCATTTGAACTGCGCCAACGCTGAAAAGGAACAAGGGTGACAGAAAGAATAAAAATGGTGACATGGTCAGACAGTTACAGACAAAATAATAAAAAAAACCCTAAATATCTCTAAAAGCTATTAATTGTATTTAGAATAATGAGGGAATAGGAGGTATATTTAATATTGCTCTGAAAATTCAAGGACCAGAATTTATCAATGCCATATAATGGCACAACTCTGTTGATTTCAATACTGTTACCAAGGCATTAATGAAAGAGAAACATATGTTCATTTACACTATCAGTGCATTGTTCTTAAGATATTAACACCTCACTACCATACAGCACGTCTGAGCAGTAAAAGACAAATACCATTTAGAAAACAAACATTTAATTTCAGACAAAGCAGTTTAGCATGTAGTATTATTTTTGTGGTCACTGAACAATGAGAACAGTGCTAGTCAGCACACAAACATGAGGCACGGAGAAAGCATGAAGAACTTCCTTCAGCAAGAAAAAATATTCTCTCTCAAATGCAGTGATGGTATTTTCAGATTAGAAGATGGTCTTGACAACTCCAAATTTTGCATGTCAGTTGAAAAATACTGTTCGGTTTAACTTCTACTTACAGATTTAGCAGCTGAAAATTGCACAGAAAACTTATTAGCTCACAAATAAAAATACCTGAAGCTGAAAACTAATGATATAATACAAAAGCCCCAGCAGTCCAGTACATAGTACTTGCCTGACTTGCTCTAGCTGACAGACCAATATAAAATATCAGAGTGATATATGAAAGATAATCTTGCCTCAGTTGTTGGAACTGTTTCATTAATTTTGCAAGATTCGATAGTTCTCTGCAAGTTCTACATGGATTAACAAGGGTCTTCTTATCTTTACTTTATTCCCTGTGCCCTCATCACCCTGAACCAGCTTTGAACAGTTTTTTGACATCTGAGATGGGTTATCTAGCTCTACTTACAGTTGGTGGGGACAGCCTGTTGCTTTCTTCCAAAAACTCCTTCAAAGTTACCATCTCACTGCCAGGTGAGGCAGACCTCTGCCTGCCTGTGTAAGATTGGGATGGAGTACTCTTCTGAGGTGTATCATAAGAGATCAAACCACTCCTGTGGGAGGAGGACTCATGCCTGCTGCTAGGGCTCAAGACACCAGAAGCAGAGTGTAAGGGATAGATGTCTCGAAGCAAGGCTGGCTCTCTGCTTGGCACTGTATCTTCACTGCTGAGGCTCTCAGTTCTACCATGGAGATGATCTAAGGAACCTGAAGAGAAACACAAAGATAATTTAAGACAGTTATTCCCTCATTTCACTAGATTTCTCACTGAGGTAACAGATTTATCATCCATGATCAAAGAGATTTGGTATCCATGCCACTTCCACACAGACTAGGTGGCACTTTTGACCTTACTTTCCTCTTCCACAGAACCAAGGCAGTCAGAGCTTTGAAAAATCAGGACAAAAAAATGTCTTACTGTACATACTTGGAGTTTCTGTGTTAAACAAGCACAACTACTCGTCCAAAGAACAGGAATAACACAGATAGTAAGGTGGCCTCTTTACCACCTCAGTGCCACTAGAAGGTCTCCCAGTCTTGACTGCATGTGATCTGTAATCCAGAACCTGCCAGTGGGAAAGCAGAAAGTGGATTTTTCCACAGTGCCAGGTCACATGGCATGCTTCAAGGATGCACAATTTCAGCATAGGCAAATCTCCAGAGCACACTGATTCCATAACATAAGCTCTGTACAGAGTAAGAACATCAGAGATCTGTTGTTGTAAAAGGAATCTAAGAGTGGCCTGATACTTCCCACAACATGATGCCAGTCAGACTGAAGCAAAACTAGACTGCCTATATTAAAAGCCACCCCTTGCCAGAATCAATCTTAGAAAAATGCTTCTTGCCAGCAGTTTTGATTCCCAAGACAGCTATGTCCAGATTGCATAATCATTACAATTTCAAAACACCAGTCTTCAAACTTAATTGGAAGGAAAATAGCATTTTGTACACAGTTTCATGTATTCCACTTCCTGTTTTTCAGAATTCAGCTGTAAAAGATTACCTTTTAAATTGAGAGGTGAACTACTGCTGGAAGCATTTCTGCTGCTCTCTAAACTGTTTGGCCTGGACACTGAAAAACACAAAACAAGCATTGAACAAGCAGATTTTAAGTTCCTCTGATTCTTTGAAAGACTTGGCTAGAGCCTGCCTTCTGAAAATAGGACCTCTGCAACTAAGTTACTTTAAAACTTTAACAACATGATATACACAGGATGCCAAAGTCTGGACAGAGTAGAAACCATTTTCATTTTTCAAACCACGTTGTTCAGGATCCATCTTTTTTTTCTCACTTATTTTTTGCAGAAAGAAGTACATTCTGGGTTTTGCTTTTACAGCAAGTATAAACAAAGTAAAGTAAATACTGAAGGAGTTCAATTATCAGTTGCTGTCTCTTTCTCAGTTTGTTTCTTTGGAAGGAGCTGGTAATTAGCCTGCAAATTAAGTCTTCCATAGATCTCAAGCAGGAAGTAGTGCTGATGCACCAGCATTACTACCATGCATCCACATCCCCCACCCTGAAGTTTTTTTATTGCTGATTCTCAATAGAAACATTGCCAAAATGGTGGTGTGTTACTACATGTTATTCTATCATGTTAATATAAATGAAATGCACCAAGACAGTTCACATGGATGCAATGTAACAAGTGTTAATATAGAGGTTAATACAGAGCATTCATATATGGTACAAGCTTACTGTGCTGTCTGCTGCTTGCAAACTCCACCTCAGGGGACTGTTCACATAGATCATCTTCTGAATTATAGCCTGAAAAGAATACAAAACTTATAAAGCAATACTGAACACAGGGAAGTTAATCCTTCAGGTCAGTCTCCAATGCATTCTAGCAGTGAAGTAGATGAAGGTAATCAAAGAGGGTTTTATATAGCCAACACAAGAAGAGCAGAAATCTTCTAACCAATGCTGCAAACCACTGGACGGGGAACCATGGGAAAACTGACATGCAAGTGTGGTCTGTCAAATTGATGAGATTAAAAGAGGAAGGAACCTCTGTATCTGATCAATTAAACCATTAAGCAGATAAAGTAGAAGTTCTAATACTAGTGGCTCTGTTTTTGTACTTGAGTGCCACTAGAAGCCATGTTTCACCCAAGCAGGAACTATGAAGTAGTCTGACTTGGACTAACAGCTGGCATATCAAGCACACCTTTTGGTCTGCTCTGGAGCTTGGAGATGGGGGTGGAAGTGTGCAGATGAATAGCTGAGGCTGAGAAAGTTCTGGAACCCAGCTCCACGCAGCTGTGTTTTGTCGCAGAGTCTGCTGAGATTTCAACATTATCATTGCTTCCTCCATGATGGGAATTCCTCTTTTGCTTTAGGTCCACTAGCACTGAGGGGGAGAAGTAAATAAATATGAGTCAATGAAAAATAGTGTTAGCAGGTTTGTATTTATCTGCCCATATAAACATGACAAGCAGGCACAAAGAAACTGCACAACAGAGGCGCTAGTTTTGCAAGCTTTTCCATAAACAGTTCAGTATTGGACAGAAAATTTCTGCCACCAGTTTTTCAATCAATCTTGTGTGCTCTCTGTAAAGTGTGGGATTGACAAGGGCTGCTTAGTGTCAGTGGGAGGGTTGCTACCCTACATGCAACAATTACTGTGAAAGGAGGAAGAAAAGAAGCAAAGACATGAATGCAGAAAAGAGAAGTGAGGTGTGAAATACCCATAATATTATTCCTTGCAGGTACATTTGATAAGTACTGACTTCAGTAATAAAATAAAATAAGGAAAGAG
>NW_009954241.1:2076359-2096430 GCF_000747805.2 Chaetura pelagica
AAAGAGTGACAGAACTCACTGTCTTATTCAAAGAGAAATAATGCTGATTTGGAAGTTATTTAGCAGGACCTGCACACTCCACTAATTGCTTTCAGATTTAAACCTCTGCTGTGGTAAGAGCTTAGTCACTACAAGGTTAAAACTCTGCTGCTCTTATGATGCTCTGGTACAATGATTTTTAAGTGGAATTCCTGGGATCTTAGCATGAGAACAACAAAACTATCTGCTAGAATATTACTTAGATTCAGAAGGCTGAATACTTCTTTCCTAATGATGAGGTAGGTTTCTGTAATTTCTTGTAATGTGAATTAAATGCTTTAAGGCACACATACAACAAAATTTAAAGAACAGAAAACACCCTTAATGAGATGCAAGATTCTAGTTTTTCTATGTATTTCTATGAAGCACTCGCTTAATTAATAGTAGCTAAATGCTGAAAACATAGCAGAGGGCAGTGGTCAAAATAAGTTGCAGAGGCAACGGACAGACAGTTCAAAGCACAGAGCAGCAGCCAAGCTGTATCAGAGAAACAGACTGAGTTATTGTCATCTTAGATGACTCCTGAACCAGAAACAATGCTTTCTCCCACAGTCTGTGTGGGTTCCATGGCATTGAGCTGGCATTTTCTCACAGAACTGAGGTTTATGGCACACCTGTAGGAGCAATGACTAGCTAAAGCTTGCCATGCAAATCTCTGTTTCAGATAGACTTGGTAGATGCACTTAACACCTTCCATAGATGCCAGAACTATTAATTACCCTAGAGACAAACAGTCTCTACAAATCCCCAAACGGGCAGCAACAGGCTGCTGTGCCTTGGTTGTGCCAGAGAGGGACCACTTCTCAGAGTGAGAAAGATGAGATCTTCTGGACTCTCTCCTGAGCTCCATGTGGTGTATTGCCCATGCTGCATACATTTAACACAGAGTGGGGAATGGATCCACACTAATTTTAGAAGCCACCAGGTTGTGGCTACCATGCAATAAGAATTCTGGTCAATGGATCCATTATGGTTATTGCCAATCTTAAGTGAACAAATCTACTTTCTTCTTAAAAAAGCCCAAAACTGTCAAAACTGAAGCATCAGAAACTGAAACTTCAGCTCAATTCAAGATGAATTTTCATAGCTGGAAGTGTGAAATCCTGCTAAACAGCAGGTTTGAATGCAAATGTCAAGATACTTTGCAGAGAATAATTTTTCTCAGTAGCTTCCACTCTACATTCAAAGCTAGACTACTTAAAAGCAGACAAGGATGTTAAAAAACCTGCCATTTTTAGCATTTAGTAGCACAGAATATTGGAAAAATCTCCAGGATTTGAGACTGCATATATATTAATTTATATTTTAGTAGGACTACTACTGTAGAAAGCATAGCAACAGCACATCAATTCAGCACTTTAACTGGACACGATGCAAGTATGTGATTGCAAGAATATATCAAAGCACATAGCAACTTCACTTACTTATAACATGCACCACAGCCAATATACATACGCAAACTGTATGCCATGAAGTCCCCTAAAAATGTCCTGCATTGAAGAAATGATCCACAGTGTGCAATAGTGATTCATCTTCTACAGGAAAACTTAGGTCCATGTTCACTAATCTGTGCTTGTATTTAGAGTATTGTAAAGACATGCTGAGTGTTTCTATCAAGGTGTGTGTGCTTTTAAGGCACGTGGGATTTCTTTGATTGTTTTTTAAAAATATTTGTCTGACATAAATTAGGATAAATGATAAAGAGAAGGTGTTAGAAATTTCCCAATTCTGGGAAAGGAAGAGGGTCATTAGGAGAGGATGGGATGTCGGAAGAAGACCAGAACCGGAGCCGATTAGAGAGAGACTGATGATTCGATGGAGACTTAGGAGACTTTTCTTTATCCTTGATTTTGCTTCTCAAAAAGGCAATCTTTTTGCGCTGCGCAGCTAAATTGTTATCACCCAGGTATCCCAAAAAGAAGAAGAAAAAAAAGTAAAAAAACCCTTGTAAATAAAAATTGAAGTAGCTTAAAACAGATCAAAGACTACACAACCAGTAACAGGCTAAAAAAAAAGACTCAACACATGTATTTGAAGAACTAACTGATGTATACTTAATCTGACTCAGATTAGCACATATACCTAAAATACAAGCAAGTCCATTACAAAACCACTGTTGGATCACTCAAAAATATTTTTACTTAATAAAGTAAAATCAAATAGGTGTGCACATTACTTATTGGTAATATACCCCAATTTCCCAGATATCTTCTAGACTTCAATGGTGATGCTCATCACGTCAACATAATCACATTTCATGTAACATCAAAAAGATTGAAGCCCCAGAGACTTTCTATTATCTCGGGTAGTCCATGAGGGCCTTGTTCTGTGGAAACCCAAGCTCAAATTCCTATTCTCTGTCTGCATGATAAATACTTAACATCCCCTGGAATCACATAGATGATCTGAGACATACATTTTTATTTTAAATGAATCAATAACCTCAAGGAATTAGAATGGAGAAAGGGAAATATAAAACCCAACCAAAACAAAATCTTCAGCTAGACAGACACTTGCAGCAGTTTATAACAACAGTTCTTCCCTCCTCAGCTGCTCCTTCTGCTTTCCACACTCTCCAGTGGGAATACAGGAATTATTAGTTAAGGATTAATTTAAAAACTACTTCTTGAAAAGTATTTCGGGAGGAGAATGATCTATATATAGCAGCTGACAGAAATTATCTCAATAGAATAAGCAAGTCTTGGGATACATATTATCTTTAATAAAGATCACAGAATATTTATTTTAAGGCTCTTTTTTTAAATTCCCGTAATTACAAACACTTGATTTACTGTAAGCAATAACTAAAAAATAAAGAAACCATTCCATCTTCCCTATGTTCGCCTTAGAGTAGTAAACCAAATAATTTCATCATTTTAAATTAAGAAAGTCTTCCTTTGATTCTAAATCAAAACATGGTATCATATCCGCTAAGGTAATTAGATTACAATAAAATAGCGTTTTCGTTTATTTCTTTTGGCATGTGCGCCATCTACTGGCAGTGGTTGTAAGACCAGCTATTACCCATTTGAAGAAGAGCTGCTAATGAGCCATATAATACGGTTCAAATTTAAAATGCTTCATTGTAAAACCCCAGTAAAACAAGTATTTTTTCCAACTCACTCAGTAACATGCAATACATTTAATCAAATGAAGAAACTATATACAAAAGCTGAAGGGTGAAGTAGTAATAAAGGTAACAAAGGAACAAACTGAACTAATGACAAAACAAGAAGTCCCCACCTTTTAATTTGCTGAAGTTTTTTTTTAGTTTAGAGGGGTTTTGCCTACTAAAAACACCTAGCTTACTAAAAAAGGCATCTAAATCAGAATGTGTTGGAGTATTAATATATCCTATGTATTAAATATTTTTAAAATATTTTTTAAAAATACTGTTCAGCTTATGTTTTTAAACTGGGCATTCCTTACCTTTGTTTGAAGAACTGCCAGGATTCTCTCTCTCTTCCATAGAATTTGACCCTTGAGAAGTATTATCCTGAGTCTCCTGTTTATGTTTCAGTTTTTGGGAGGCAGATGGAGAATTTACTGTCTCTGGGGAATCAGAATGCCATGGAGGGCTTCCTGCTGCTGTTTTCAACCGCTCCCTTGTAGCCTCCTTCTTTGGCTTGATTAGTTTGACTAAGGCTCTGGCTCCAATCCAGTGGTTTTTCCTGAAAAAGCAGGTTTTGTGAATGGGATTCCTAAAACACTAAGAAATACTCCCTGAAGAAGTTTACAGCTGTGCTAATGCCATCAAGCCATCCTACATTTGTATTTGTTTACTGTAATGAATTATCTGGAAAGATGCAGCAATAATTTAAAAAAATTTGAGATCCATTTTTCTCGCAAAGTCAAAATTATTTTACAGAAATATTTCTTCAGCATGAGAAATGTGAGAAGGGCAACTGTTCCCTCTGCTAGAAATCTAAATTACACCTCTGGACCCACATAAGACATTTAACAGTGTGAAAACTCTACTACAGGAACAGATTAAGAAGAAATTAAAACTGCTTTAAAGATGAACCCCTCTCTTTGCTAAGTCTATCAATCACAACTATACATGGTGGAATTAGCTTGGCTCTTTTTTTTTGTTGTTCTTAATACAATTTTTTAAGGCCTTTCTCTCCAATGGACTGTTTATCCCCGTTGGAAAGGGCAGCTCTGGAAGCTCCTGCTGCTGCTTAGTCACCTCTTTGGGGGTCCCTC
Organism: Chaetura pelagica; assembly: GCF_000747805.2. Classification (NCBI taxonomy): domain Eukaryota; kingdom Metazoa; phylum Chordata; class Aves; order Apodiformes; family Apodidae; genus Chaetura; species Chaetura pelagica. The sequence goes on from NW_009954241.1 coordinate 2,080,605, forward strand.
CACTCTGCTAGGGACAAAGCCATTACACATCAGGGCAAAGTGGCTCTTTTCCAACTAATACTGTTTCAGATGCCAGTATTAAAACAGAGGGCCCAGCAGAGGTCCTGCACTCTAAACTGACACAACCCGCTGTAAGACAACCTGTTGCTTCAGGGAATGGCTTGCAAAGCGAGAGTGAAGTGATGATGACACTGCCCTTTATTTCAGATGAAATGTGTTCTCTCCAGTTACAGAAAGCCCTTTCTCACCCCCACAAATCTGTACAATAGCAGAACTTAACCCGTATGGTACTTACTTTTTTGGAGTAGGATCATAAAACTTGTACTGATCCATTATCTTCTCTTCAAGTTTTTCCTTGTGTCTCCTTAAGGCATTCAATTTATCACTGTAAGGGGGAAAAGTACATTCTGAACCATCAACATGAAATTGCACATAATCAAATAATGGAAGACCAAAAGTCATCAAGAGAGGAAAGAGACTGAGATACATTCCTATCACAGAACCTTCATAATGCTACTGAGCATCTTCAGTGTCTGTTTAGAGAGGACAAATACAAAAGTGTACCAAACTTACCAATGGGTGATTTTTGTGCAATGAGCATGAAAGGTGAAAGAACAACAGTAGATTGGTGCTAGATTACTCACTGATATCTCAGGCAGAGTTTGTCTGGTGAGTATTAAGATTAATGTTGGTTTGTTTTTTGAAAATTCGTTTACCAATTGTTCAGATCACTGACAATTACACAAGAGTTAAGATTCTTACATAGTATGAACTTCTTGTCTACATGATAACTGGGTATTTGATTCCTGTTTTACTTACTCTCTTGTAACTAGAGAAATAAGTAATGTTTAATCTTTTTAAGATTACTAAGGTCCCCTACAAGCAGTATAAAAGCACTTTCAGAAAGTGTCATGTAATCTTCTATTTATTTTTTTAATTCGTTATTTTATTTATCTAAATAGTGGATGTTAGCAAATCTTTTTTCATTCAAGTAGTAGTTCTCATGTACCTCCACCACAGAACTGTCAGACACCTGGATAAATATGCTTAGAGTACATTTGAACTGTATTCAGCAAATATCAGAAAACAATTTCTAACATTTCAACCATATAATCCAATACTGAAATAAAACTTACTCAGTAGGTCCCACATCATCCTGAACTGCTTTGACTAAAATTCTTGGGATTAAGAACACTTTCCTTCTTTCTTTTATAACCATAAGAGAAATTCACTGCAGTGAGAACAGATTCTTTGTACATGTATAATGTTTAAACAGGGTGTCTCACTAAAGTGTGTCACCACGTGCATAGGGGATGCAGGGATGTATATTGACACTTGCACCCTTAAAAACATCATCAGAGGGAGTATTTCTTATGATGTAAATGAAAAGATGAGGAGTATATTTGTTTTTTTCCAGGGATCAAATATAGAATGACTCTTTTAAGACCAAATTTTTGTTGCAATGCAGCTGTATTAAAAGCTCTTCAGAAATCCCTGAGCAGTACCACTGGGTTTACCATTCCTTCTTTTATAACTAAGCTTTCTACATGAGTTCACTTACATTATTTGAAAAGAGCTGTGTTTGTCCAAATGTCTCCCTCTGAAACATCACCTTTTCTAGCCTTTTCTAGCCAAATATCAAGTCAGTGTCCTGGTTTGAGCCAGGATGAAGTCATACCCCTGCCTGTCCTCCTCCTACTGATAGATGATTTGTATTTTATGTTTGTCTAGATGACTTTCTGGGATTTCACAAATTAAATGTCTAGTTTCTTACATGTACTGTTTCTGTTCTTCATGATACTGCTCCTTGTTCTCCATATTCTGCTCCAGTAACATCTGATTTTGCTGGCTCAACATCTGAATCTGACTCAGGAGATGATGATTTTCTTCTTCCAGATTTCCCTTTAGACGGGACAGCAGCTGTTAAACAAGACAGATTAATCTTTCCTCTGTATCTGGCTTCCCTGGAAGTGCACCATAATCAATCTAGCACAATAGCACAGACACCTAGGATACGAATTGATAAACTTCAAAGTATATGGGGGTGTTCTTATGACCACATAGCTTGACCTTCTAGATGGAGTGTGCCAAGAACTCTGCACAACGATTGGTAGCACTCTTAACAGGAGCCCAGCCCTGTATAGCTACACCCACCTATAGCTACTCACCTCACAGTGGTTATCTAGCTTGGTCAGAGAAATATCCATAGACTGGTGCTGTTCTTTCAGCTCATCATAGCGAGCCTGCCAACGATTCAGCTCCAGCTGAGAGTTGTTTAAGGAAGTTTTCAGCTCTTTAGTGTGTGAATGCAGCCCTTCATACTCTGCTTTTAGTTGCTTGTGCAAGAAATTCACCCTAAACACAAAGAAGCCAGCAAGCTAATGAAGGACACCCCACAAAAAGTACCTCACATTCAAAGATCACACCATCAGTGTGCAGCTGTCATTAAATCAAACATTAAGTTCTAAAGACTAGCTCCTACACACATTTTTATTCTAAGCATAGAATTATAAAATATTTCAAATTTACAAAAGAAGTGAAAGGAAAATAGATGAAACACAAAACTCCTATCTCCCCAATGTATAAGAAACATCACAAATTTTCTGAGGCACAATTATTTAAAGCATTTGGATATAAAGACAGCTGTATTTGGCACAAATAAACAACACACTCAAAATTTTTTTTCTGATGCATGAAATATGAGCATTAAAGTGCCCTGAACTGTGAGAGACTGTAAAGTGACACTGTGGCAGTCTTTTATAGCTTCTGGTAAATCTACAAATCATGAAGGCTCAAAATTAAACAAAAAGATAACTAAAAAAATATTAAGTTCTGTAACTGCTGATAAATTTAGCTAAGCCTTGCTCTCTGCCAGCATTGCAATCAACGTTTTGCAACACCTTCCCTTGTCCCTAGATACTGAGTTGAAAACAGCAAGCTTAAGAAAACCTCCTTTGCAGAGTTCTATAATGCTCTAAAGTACATTACAGTTGGGACAACATATGAAATTTTAGTGACTAAACTTACCATGTTATTTTAAAATATGATTCAACTGACATTGTTACAACTTGGTATGACCTTGGCCCCTTATTTGTACCAAACTATTTCTCAAAATGCCTTTGTACTACAGTATGAACAGTGGCATTGAACACCAGTTCAGGTATAATGGAGAGAGCCTCAGAAGAGATACAGGTTGGGAGAGGGGATGTTTTAGTGCTGAATTATGTAAAGTTCAGGTGCTAGCTCAGAAAAGGGGCTTTGACATTAAAGCAGTTACCCAGTGATTATATAAATCACTAATCTCACTTTTAATAGCAATAATCAGGTCTCTTCCAAGTATTAACAAATGGCAGCAGCTTTCTCTGGGCAGCAGAAAATAAACAGCAATGGTAACTCCCAGAACTAAGTCACATGGTGTAAAAAACACAACACTCTTAAGGGAAAAAAACACAAACTAGGTAGAAACTATTCCATGCAACTCTAGAAATTATTGGGGGTTTGGGTATTTGTAGTACTATTTAAAAGAAAACTTGCGAACAACGCATGACAGAAACACTTGCAAACAAAACTACACAGGGAAGCTTATTTTAAATAAGCAAAAGTCTCAGGATCAGAACATGTCTGAAGCAGCAAGCAACAGTATCTGTCGACAGTATCCATGAAACTGATAATTTTCAATTAAACACATTTAACACAACACAGCAAAACAGCAGTGTGTTTTGCATATCTGACTTCTTAACAATATATACAAGAACTTAGCGAGGGAACCATACCTGTCCAGTTCCTCCCTCAGCTTCTGATTTTCCCCAGTGGTTACTGCATTTGATCTCCTCTCTTGTTGCAGAACTTCTCTCTCAGTTTTTAAAACCATTTCCATCTCTTCCAGTTCTGCCTTGTGTTTCATTAAACTGTTATATCTGCAAAGAGAAGAGCAGTGTACTCTCAGCTTTCACTTAAACATTTTTATTCCTCTAGTTTTAGTTTTTTAATCAGTAAGACCAGAAAGGACAACCAGAAAGGACTTTTTTTTCCTGCCTGCTTAGTTTACTATGTTTGATATGGTTAAAAACCTACCAAGGCTGAATAATTCCAAACTTTGAATGGAAATTTAGTTTAGTCTATAAGTCAAAAGGGAGGCTTTTAGAAAAAAACATAATAATTTTTTAAGCAAAGTGGAATGCAATTGCCGGAATCTTATTTCAATTCCAGATTCTGATCATTTGGAGAGTCTCCAGGGAAAGTGGAAACCGCACCATTAGCCTGGAATCCCATTCACAAATATCTGTCTATGGCAGGTTTTAAAAACTTGACTAAAAAGCAGAAAGCAAGAATCAAAAAGCAACAAGAAAGCAGTGGAATGAACAACAGTTTATTAAGTAATGACCTAGTGCATATTAGGTTATATACGTAGGTAACAGTATCCTGCATAGGTAATGATCTCCAGCATATTCCAGACAGATGATGAGGCTAGGATCACAGTGAACAGCAAAACACCTTTAATCAAGGGCTGACCCACCTGCTTGTTCTCTAGTGAGAAACCCAAGAGCAACACTAGTGTTCATATCCAGGCCTCCAGTGTTACTTGGTTTAAACAATTTGTGCATAAATCATTCAGATGGGGAGATGGGCAGAGACAGAGGGCAGATGCCATCAACTATGTCTCTAATTTCCATCTCTGGAATACTAAAACAACAAATGTGTGGAACAACTCCCCTGACACCTGGCACAGGCATTGATTAGGCAGGCTCAGCCTCCCCAAGCTGCTCCCCACCTGCATTCAGAAACACTGCAAAGAAGGAGGTGGCTTGAGACCACTGGTGCAATGAACATCAAAAGTCATCAGCACATTTTTCTGTGACTTCGATAAAAGGATATTGTGCCAAAATATCCCTGGCCAGAAACACCTTGTCAGTCATGGAGAAACATCCTTCTAAATAATTTTTAAACAGCAACCAGGGGGAAGATGTGGCATTGCTTGGAAAAGCTAGAGAGAACAATCCTCTTTCTGCGACTCTCATCCCAGTGGAGATGAATGCAGAGCACAGTTACTCTGCAGTTATGAAAACTTCTAAATATAAACAAAAGCAGCAGACAGCACCAGATACACAGACTCCTGCCAACTTTTCTTTCAGGCTACCATTCCCTTCATCCCAGGGTCAAATTACAGTCTGTCCCAAAAAGCAGTCCATTGAAGGGCCACACAGAAAAGTACCTGTCTCCCAGACAAAAGCTGCTTTTTACTATTCATTCCCAGTAAGCGCACTGGAGTTTAATTAACCTTATTTATTTGGGTTTCTTCCTCCATTTTTCTCCAGGACATTTCAAATTCAATGTCTGTACAACAAATGGAAGAACCTGAAAGCAGAGAATGGTTTCACATCCAGCTCCAAAAAGGATTTAAGAAAGACTGCATGCCAGTCCATAGTCTGCAAAGACAAACTCTGCAGTCAGTCCCTTGGCAGAGATTTCCATGGCTTCCTCTGCAGAAACTGTGTTGTGAATATTTTTGCCATTTCTGTATGAACGGGATACTTAATTCATTTTTTTCCAAGTCTTCTGTTTTTAAAGAGGGCTACTTAGAATGAAGCAATGTACTGGTCCAGTTTTAGCAGCTTGGCCCAGCTCCACATACTGCCTTTGAGTCTGAGAACCCCTGAGGCAGACCATAGCTGCTCCCCTAGATGTTAGCAGAAAGGTAATAAAGAGGAGATTGTTTGCAAAAATGCAAGTGATTCTTCGTCTCAGCTATGGTAAAAAGCATGTGGCAAAAGAAATCCAGAAAAGATGTACCAGCCATCACTGGTAACTTAATAATACAAGTCTCTGCACTATGTAACCCTTCACAGCAGGGATTCTGTTTTTTCCAGTGTCTCTGGAGGATTAGACTTCTCCAGACTAAGCCACAAAGAAACACCCAAAGATCTGCTAATCACTTGTAGCTAGTAAATAACTACCACTCTGTAGTAATGTGCAAGCAATTTAAAAAATGCAGAAGACTGCATTCACCGAGATGGTCAGCCAAACACTGCAGAGCCATGAAACTGCTGTTAATGATAAATGATCCTAACACACTTACTCTCCTTTTCTTGCACAGTTAAACCCTCATGTCTGTGGCTTGCTGGTTTATGACAGGCCATTTCACTGCAGTTATACAGAACCCATTATTAAATCCCCACTGCAGTGCTAATACTGTGCAGACAGAGCCAATGGAGGTTTAATGAAGTTTGCTCAGGTGCAGAAAATGCTCTGTGGTCAGAATGCATCTGAGTGAACTACACAAACCTTGGGGATCTTGGCTGTACACAGTGTTAGAAGCACAAGCTAACTGAAGTAGCTGTGGATTTTTCTAGATGAACTGCAGTCACAGGTTTGTGCAGGAGTGCAATCCTGCCTTAAGCAACATAGTTGGTGACAGCATTGTAATCACAGTTAAGAAAAAACAATTACCTCGGAGCTGGGACAATCAAAACCTGTGTGTTAGACACTGCACAAGCAAACTTCTTGGCTGCACTGAGCTGCTTTGAGAAAATTTAGCAGGTGGTTCATTCTAGCTGAAGTTGGAAGTTAGATCTTTCATCTTAGCAGTTAAATGCCTCAGAGAGGCAAAAGAAAATTGTTTTCTTACAGCTGTTTTTCTACCTTTCTCCCTTCTGCTCCCTCAGCCAGCTGAACTGCATACAGCACACGATGGAGGGAAAACAAAAACATACATACAAAAATAGTGACTTGTCTCTTTTTTTCTGACAGCCAAATGGAAACACAGGCTGTCCTTGGACAAATCACCTTGATAAGTATCTTTAGAGACTGATCGGCTGAGGAGGGCACTGCACTCTTAAAACTGCCAAAATCAAACTGCTTTGAGAATAAAAAAGGCAACCATCTGCTTCCTTGCAACACCTCTCACTGGCAGCCCCATCTTGGTAACAGACAGTCCAAACTGTTAATGTTTACAATGGTGATCCAAGTACACCTCACTGGAGATAATCTACTTCTATAAGATCACTTTTTTCCTTAGACTTGAACTATTTAATAATTGGTACTCCTCAAGAAATAATGAACCCAGCAAAGTGCCTCAACACACCACAGTATGATAATCTGAAGCAAAGCCTCATTCAATGAGAACCATTAATCAGTCTGAGAGAGACTTGGTAAGTAGGAACAGGGTCTGAGTAATCACTTACAGCTCATTTAGTTGACAGTCAAGCAGCTGTCCTGTCACACAGCCCTGGTGGTTATTTTAATCACAATAGGTTAATTTCTGTATTTCATCAAAATCTACCACGCCTTGTATTGCCAGCTCCTTAGGCTTTGGGAAATAAATGTTTAGCACCAGTCTTTAGTCCACCTTCAAAGATCACCATTGACTTGCTCTGAATACAGCTCGTGGCCTTGAACAGAAAACCAACCTCAATACAGATATTTTGAGGAAAATCACCAAGCTGTATAAGAGAAAAGTTTTGAGGGGTAGGCAGAGCAGCATTTATGTAGTAGTACATTATATACATTGTTTGATCCATGCACAACTGTCAGAAAAGGACAGTGACTAGAGACTAAACAATAAACAAATGACACTGATGTCACAATTCAATTGAAGGGCCTGAAGCAAAAGCCTTAGACTGAGAGAACTAGAAGAAAACAAATAATGCATCACTATTTAATAACTAGCTCAATATGGCTTCCTTCAGGAAGCCTCCTTTGTCATGAGGTTGAAGCCACACATGACCTTCAATTGTTTAAATTTCTCAAGATACATACTGCTCACACATATTACCTAAGTGACTTGCAGACCTTGTTGTGTGACTAGAAAAGACACTCCACACAGCAGAACTGGGAGAAACTTTTTAAGGCTGCATGTTACTATAGCACAGATCCTTAAATGTAGTAAAGGTATTTAAAAGCTATTTCTGACAAAGCATCCCCAAGACCCAGTCCCATGTTTGCTAAGTATCACCAGTCATCTACGGTCTGCCATATTTAGTGGCCTAAAATCTATAGCTTTGCAAACACTTTATCTCATCTCATCATGACAGCAAGAATGAGAAGACAGTTTTTTAGGGAAACTATTTAATAGTTTCTGTTTGTAATTGCTGACCAACATTTAAGCCTATGACATGGGCACATTCAGGTTACACCACACCCGAGCAGCAAGCGTACCTCTCACCCAGACCTTTGTGCTCCAGATCCAGGTTTTTGTGTAATGCTTTCAGGCAGCTGTGCTGGTTTATTAGCATTTCATATTCTGCAGACTGCCGCTCATGCAGCGCAGCAAGGTGCTCGTGGTCCTGAAGCAAAGACTCATACTCAGCTTTCAGCTGCTCCTTCTGTTTCAGTAGATTTTCATTCTCATTCTCCTTGGCTGTCTGCTGGTTTTGGAGTAAAGTATTCTGGGCCATCAGTGAAGCACTCTGGGAGCTGAGGGTTGAATTTTCTACCTAAATTTTCTCAAATAAAAAGCAAGTATTACTTATTAGCACCTACTGGTACACTAAATATGTGCAGGAGCTTGTACCTATATAGAATGAATCAAGAATGCATCCATTGTTTTGCAGACTTAAGATCTCTATGGACACTTTGGCATAATTTTGGTATTACTGCAGGTAGTATGCACCATATAAAGCCATTCTATCAATGGTCTGGAAAGTATCAGGATAACCTCTTCACTGAAAAAAACACATACTAGCAGAAGCTCTTGAGCGCAAAGACTGAGATGAGCTGTAATTGTCAGAGATGCAGTTGATTTGACTATCATGTGCAAAGCTGAAGTTGCCTCATGTTTGTGTACAAGTACTAAAATCTACTCAAACGTAAAAACTTTAACTGCACCACAATGTATGGGGGCAGCACCCCTAACAAATCTAATTTCAACAGATACATTCATTTAACATTTACCATAAATTTTATATGTTGTTTGTATACTTCAGTTGAACGTGAGGAAAAAGTAGAAAAAAAAAATTAGAGCTAATCCAATGTTGTCCTTAAAAACTGTTCTCTTTCTCAAGCTAAGATTATTTTGTCAAAATTAAAGTAACATTCAGGAGCATCTGTTTTCCACTGGCAACTGACATTTTGTCTGAAAGTGTGAAAATTCTGACTGGACCCCATTGCTACAATTTCTCTCAGGAGCTGACTTGTGTCCACTTCCCACTTCTTCCAAGCTCTTTCACAGGCACGGGACTAAGAGAAAAAAAATCACAGAATCATAGAAATAGGTTATTATAGAATCATCCTGGCTGGAAGGGACCTTGAAGATCATCAAGTCCAACCATAACCTAAATCCCTCTACCATAACCTGATTTACCCATTCAGTGTTTAAATCATGTCACTAAACACTGTATCTACATTTCTTTTAAATACTTCCAGGGATGGTGACTCCACCACCTCCCTGGGCAGCCTGTTCCACTGTCCAACCACTCTTTTGATAAAGAAATTCTTTCTAATATCCAGCCTAAATGTCCCCTGGAGCAGCTTCGGGCCATTTTCTCTCATCCTGTCATTATTCACTTGAGAGAAGAGGCCAACTCCCACCTCACCACAACCTCCTTTCAGGTAGTTGTAGAGAGCAATGTGGTCTCCCCTCAGCCTCCTCTTCTTCAAACTAAACAAGCCCAGTTCCCTCAGCCTCTCCCCATAGGACTTATTCACCAGACCTTTCACCAGCCTTGTTGCTCTCCTCTGGACATGCTCCAGCAACTTGATATCCTTCATGTAGTGAGGGGCCCAGAACTGCACACAGTACTTGAGGTGTGGCCTCAACAGTGCCCAGCACAGGGGCACGATCACCTCTCTACTGCTGCTGCCACACTATTCCTGAGGCAGGCCAGGATACCGTTGGCCTTCTTGGCCACCTGGGCACACTGCTGGCTCATGTTAAGTCGGCTGTCCACCAGCACCCCCAGGTCCTTCACCACCATCGAGCTATCCAACCACTCATTCCCAAGCCTGGGGTTGTTGTGAACAAATGAACCAAGAACTTTTATTCCATACATGCAACTCTGGAATAACACACCTAGATTTTGCTGTATTGATTTAAAAATTTTCTCTTTAAATAACTACCTTCTTAATGAAGATAGCCACCAGATATTAGCTACTGAGTCAATTTCCCTCCTAGCTTTGAGAAATTCAGACCTCAAACTAAGATTGACCTTATTGGTTCCATCTTTACCTCACACTACATCAGCCTAACACAAACGTTTTCTTATTAGCTGTCATCTCCATACTACTATAATCAAATTCCATCTCCTAGCACAGAGGTGCCAGGCTGTTCTGACCTGGAGTTTGGCCGTCTGCGTCTGCAGAGCAGTGTTGTGCTCCTGAAGGAAGATGTTTTGCTTCTGTAGTGTCAAGATCTGATTGTTGAAGGAGCCATTCTGTGCTTCCAAATGTTTCAGCTGTTCTTTAAGCAGCTGCTTCTCAGTGTGCAGGGCTGCATTCTGAAAGAGAGATAGTGCTGAAGGGGTGACAGGAAGAAATGAAACAGCTGTCCTGATCATTTAGAGATGACAAGCAATTAGTGATGATAATTCTGCAACAAATGTCCAAAAGCAAACTCTTCCCAGTATTAAATGAAGGTAGGACAGATGTTATACATAGTATACATAGTATTAATTCCTGCAATGCTGTTACACAAGACATATAAAGCATTAAAGTCCCGTGCACTACTAAGAGACACTTGAGGAACTTGGTAGACTTATGTGCTCTAGGAAACTCACCAGATTTCTATAAACAGAAAAATCCAGTTCCCAGCAACCCACTCATAATTACAAGGGAAGTCTGAAGGATAACAGGAAGTAGAAGGAGAAAGCTTACATTCCTTTCCAGTTCAATTGCCCTGTCCTTCAGTTTCAGCAGCTCCATGGTAGCTTCTCGGTGTCCCGTTTCCAATTTCTCATTCATCTGGTGGTTGGGAATGAGCTTCTCTGCAGAATACCTCAGTGACTTCTGAGCATACTGCCCATCCTCTTGAGTCTCCTTAAGTGCATCAAAGTCCTTCTTTACCTGCAAAGTCAACAAACAACAACCTTAAACACTGACTTAAGAGTGGGATTTTATATTAATAATGACAGGATATGCAGTTCCCCTCTTGCACTGCAGAAACTTTAAGGGATTCAAGAACTAGTATCCTGACTTCACAAATGGGGAAGCTGAGACAGACAGGTGGAGGAATCCATGGCTCTTGGCCTCCAGTCAGGTGCCCTTTTGACTCAAGCTCACTGTCAGCTAACAAACAGGCTGTTCTTAGACAACATGTTTCAACTGCAGTCTTCCTCAGCCTACATTCTCATTAAACACAGCAGAAAAATAACACCACTGCAATGAAAAAAACATGGGAAACGAGATCTGCAAATAGGGAATACATAAAAAAAACCCTCAGTCATGCTCCCAGCACCACAATTTTGCTGAAATTGGTGCCATTATATAGAAAAGGACAAAATAAAGCAGTGCAATTGAAAAATATTTTTGGGAAGTGTAAGTATAGGGGGAGAGGGGGTGAGTAGAGATAATTTGTTCTTGCCTATTAAAAAAAAAATAAAAATAATGTAAATGTGCAGAATGACACTGAGAGCAATTAAAATTGTTAACCTCTTACCATATTTAGATCATTCTGTAACTGCTGGTTCAAGTTCAGGGAATCTTTCACTTGAGCTTCCAGCATTGCAATCTTTTCCTCCTTCACAGCTAGTGTTGTTCTTAGTGCCGATTCAGTTTTGCTCTCCAGAATCTTGTATTTTCTGAAAGAAATGAGAAAAGCTTTCCAATGTCTGCCACTAGGATATGAGTCACCATCTATATAGATTTCACCTTCACCCATTCCAAATCTCACAACATGTTATAGTACTTCTTCAGGAAATTTATTTCCTCTACTGCTGCAGATAGCTCCTGATATATAATAGCTTGTGAATCTGTGTTTGGAAAATCCCATCAGTTGGAAAGGAAACAACTTCTTGTGGCTCTTTTGTATATTCTTGACAAGGAAAACAATCTGCAGCAGATTCTAAAGGCTCCTATGAGATAGGTATGTTTCCCTAATTAAGTCTTAATAATAAGTAAATATACACGTGGTTCCATCTTTACACGTGGGCTGTTGGTGTTTCCTTGTTCATTTTTATAGGATTTGCAAGGAATTCCTTGCAATCAGGAATTTCTTAGGCAAAATCTTTATTATGTTAATAGGTGGTTGGATCACCAATTACACGTAGTAATAACAGACACTGTCTGACAGACACTATTCGTACTTGTAAAGAGAATATGAGGAGGTGTACACACTGCAACAGCTACCCAGCTACTCTGCTGGGGAGTAAAGGGGGACACTGGCTAAGATGGAGAGAGACAATGACATGTCTTCTTTCCATCCAAGAAGTTCTGCAAAACTTATACTGTCAAGTTTGCTACAGAAAAATATGCTTTATGTTCAAATTGGTGAGGGTATTTGTGAGTGAGAAAGATGAGAACCAAAAAGAAAGGCAAACAGCTTGAATTAGGCTGAGGAAAAGCCTGTAGAGTCAAAAGAATTACTCAGAGAGCTGTTTCCTTACATGTCGTCATTGCCATTGTCATCCTGTAGCAGGAGCTCTTTGTTCAGTCCTATCTTCTCCAGTTCCTGGCTCAGTTTGTCCAGCTCACTAGACAACTGTTGACTCTTCAGCTTCTCCAGGACCAAATCCTGTAAACAGCACTTACTTGATTAGTCACTGTGCAAAAGGTGGTGATAATTATCCAGCACTTTTGGTGGGTTTTTTTAAAGTACTGACAAAGTAATTGGATAAATCCTAGTTCCATGAAGGTCAGCTAAACTTCATCAGTGACAGCTGAGTGCAGAACTAAACTGATTGCTTTTATCTATAGTTTACTTGGAATAAATCTGAAGAATGCTTCTTTTGGCCTTTGTCTCGCTTGCTGAACTGAATTACTTCTGCCAACGCTGGCAGCCTGCCCGCCTGCCAGCAGAGGCAGCTCAGGAGACATCCTGCCCTTGAGAAAAGGCTGCACGTCAGGGGACACCAGCAGAGGGAGTTCCCACCTCTCGGCTAGGACAAAAAGCCCTGCTTTTGAGCAGCCCAGCCCACGCTGGTGCACACACACTGACAGGGCTTCAGTGTGAAAGTTTCCTGAAATATTATGGTTAAGATGTCATTACCAAGTGACTTGGTAATAGCGCATTTTAACTACTGACTCTGAGTAAATTACTCATACACAGCATATTACTGCTAAAATTAAAAAAGCATAATTACATTGCCATGTAAGAGGGTGGACAGCTCTGGAGACTACATAGCATGGTTGCTTATTTTAGCATCTACTGTCCCATTCTGGTTTCATGTAGGTTTCTTTGGAAGAAACTTAAGTAGAACTAGACAAGGAAGTCACGTGAGGAGGAGATTTGATGAAGCTGTACCAGAAGGCATACTGGGACAACAATTTGCTGTTATTCCAGTAAAGTGGTCTGTGTGGACATGGCCTGAGAAGACGTGATACCAGCCTGCATGTTTAAAAAGGACAAATCATTTTTGGTGCATAGCCAAGTTCAAAGATTCCTACTATTCAAAGTTCTCTCAAAGGGAAATGTACCATAGAGAACCACATAGATCATGTTCCTACTCAAAAGTTTTCCTAAATAAGGCATGAGGAAAGATCAAAAGTTACTTACCTGAAGTTACACTTCAAGTAAGAAAAAAGTCCTGGATATCAAACATAAGCAAGAATAATTTTTTTTAAAAATACTTTGTTAAACATAAACTGTCGGCAATGAATAGTCCTCTGATACCACAAATTTAGATACATACTCATGCACATGGCAAGGCAGAAAAAAGGTAAGGTTAAGGTGAGTGCCAGTCTATGGTCTGTAAACAGGTCTCTGCAATATCCATGACCTGCTGAAAAATCTATTGAAAGTAACTACAGAAAAGAAGACGTGCAACTGTATGAGTCTGCACAACTGGAAATCTGCAGAAGTCTCAGAAGGGAAAGGTTGAAAAGAGGCCTTCTCAGAAATGCTACTATCCTGTCTATCTTTAAAGTAAGTTGGATAGAAATAAAATTTGGGACCATTTCAAATGTTTCTGATAAACTTTTTTCCCTTGTCCTCAAAATTAATACTAATGATTCAAAAACTAAAATAAAACTAAATCTTCAAGTCAGTAATTACCTACTGCATTACTCTTGCTAGACTTACTTATTTCACTGAGCTTATTTCATTGACTGTTTGCCTTTGAATGCTCTTTCACAGGAAATCCTGTTTCCAGCAGGACAACAGCAGGTGGGGCAGACAATGACAATTAGTTGGAATAACCTTATCTGCTTATAGGTCACTTAAGAGTGTCAGGTTGTGCCACACACATCATTAGTTTGCCTAATGTTAATTGTGCATTTTTAAAAAGATGACTACTAGGAAAAGTGGATTTACAGCTTTCTGCAGCTGAGAGAAGTGCTGAGAGATCACAGCTGCTTAACAGCTGAGCTGCTAAGCAAGCTCTCTCTCTGCATGGAGGCTTTTGGGATAACAAATGGTAGGTGGTTCTAAAGCAAAAACTAAGGGTTAGGGGCTTGTCATCTGGGATGGTTCTTGTCTTGTTTTAGAACATAGATGCTAATGTGTCCTCAAAAAGTACTCCAATTTCTACTCTTCAGAGCCAACCTCCCCTGCTGGACCTCTCACGTTAACAATTTTGCGGTCACAGGGTTAGATAAAGTATCAAAGTCTTTGGTTTACAGCTACCTGTCATGGTTTTGACCACATGGGAGCTGTGTTAAAACCCTATTCTGCATGAAAAAAAATATGTATTTTGGAGACAATGTGTTTCTGATCGCTGCAGTTTTTGGTAGGTTACACTTTCCAAGGTAACACTATCCAGTGGTGCCTGTTAAGGCCGTGAAGATCTCCTAGCTTCTGTCTTAGTCACGGAACAGCTGTCTCCTTTTAGTACTTCATAGAGCTGAAATAAAAAAACCCAGTATCATACTGAAACCAATGGTATTATTTTGCTTACCTCTCTCAATGTAGCTAGTGTTCTTTTATCAATTGTAACTTGTTTTAGGAGGTCTTTATTGTCCTTTTCAAATTCTTTCAGCTTATTAGATGAATCTCTGAATCGAGCAATTTCCTTTTCTAGTGTCTTGTTTTCTTTCTCAGCAACTGCCAACTTTACTGTACTATCATCCAAAATAGCATCTTTCAGCTCCACTTGCTGCCAAAGCCGTTTAGTTTCTTTCTCCAGCATTTTTTTGTCTTTCTCAAGTTGAGACACCTCCTGTTCTAGGGCTCTGTTCTCCTTTTCTAACCTTTCCAGCTGTTTGGCAGAAATCCTTAGCTCCTCAAGGTTTCTCTGGAGGATCTGATTTTCACTCTCCATTCCCTGTACTTCTTTTTCTAACTCCTGAATCTTTTTGCTGCTGTTCTCCACAATTTGCTGAAGTCTCTGGTTTTCAGAGTTGACACTCTGATAGCTTAGCTCCAGCCTCTCTGATTTCTTGCTCATTACTTTTAACATTTCCACATTCTTTCTTAAGTCCTCTTTCTCTCTCTCCAAATCTTTATTTTCTGCTTCTATTTGTGCCATTTTTGTGCTGGTAAATCTCATGGTCTCCACCACTCTCCTAAGCTCCAGATTTTCTTCATCCAATTGCTTGTTGTCCCTTTCCAGGTCCCCAAGCCGGATAGAAATATTCTGCAATGTGTCCAGAGATTTTCTTAGCTTCCTATTTTCCACTTCCAGATTCCCATTCTCCTGCTCAAGAACTTCCACTTTTTCTGTCACTATTTTCATTGCTGCTGCTTTCTTTGTGAGCTGTTCATTCTCCCTCTCCAGTCGATGGAGCTCTTTTTCCATCTTTT
>NW_009954241.1:2096611-2122282 GCF_000747805.2 Chaetura pelagica
ACTCTTTCCACTTTTTCTTTAACCTGGTCAAAATCCTTTTGCAATTGTTTCTTCTCAAATTCCAGCTTACTCAGTTTGCTACTAGTCTCTGTAACTGTTTCATGAAGGATCTTGTTCTCTTTTTCAATATCTTTTACTCTTGCCTCACTGCTGCTCACTTGAGACCTTTGTCTCAGGGATAAAACCACTTGATTAAGGTGGTCGTTTTCTTGTTTAAGGTCCTTTATCTATATAAATATAAACGCAAATGTTACTCATTTACCTTACAAAGGGCAGTATAAAGCAGTCCTGAAGCAGATGATTGCTAACAAACACACATTGATTTAATCCAAGACAATTTTCTTAAAAATTTTCCATTACTAAAACAAACAACCCAAACTAATGAAAAAAAGTTACCTCTGGTAACCTGTGATTCTAACAAATTTAAAACTGTGCTATACTTCTGCTACCAGCTAAGAAGGTTGAGGCAGAGGGAGAAAGCAGACTGGGGACCTTCACAGAACACCTTGGTGAAGATGCTTTGTTAGGAATCATTCCTAATAAACAGTATATTTCTGTCTAGGTTTACATTCATCTTTGGAATCTGAAGACACAAACTATTTCTGATAAGGCATCATAAACCCCAAAACATTTGAATATTTATAGCAGTTATAGATCTTATTAAGGGCACAATTTCTGTGAGAACAGTACCCTTTCCCCACTGGTCAAATTTCTGCTGAAGCAATTGTGATTTACACAATTCACATTTGATTCCTACATAGACAACATCCACAGAAATCCAAAAGGTCTTCCTTAGATCTGAAACATTCAGAATCTGCCCTTTTCTGACAATTGAGAATACCTCTGGTTTTACTTCCTGCCCTACCTATGAAGCATTCATTAATTCTTGCCACGAAGAGCCTGTATGTGTTCTAACAGAAACGTGTAACTTTGGTGGCTTGTAAGTGCAGTTTCCCAGGCAGAAGTCTGGGTAAGAATCCTTCATGAGGAAAAGCACTACACAAAAGACATTTTGTTATTTAATCTTCACTCCACAAAACTTGAAGTAAATTTTAATACAGGTTAAAAATATACAGACCAGTCTCCAATGATCTGTGTCTATATTTTCTTCACTAGTCAAATTAAGACCTTGCATGAACCTCTAATAGGACAGTTTCAAAGGCATTGTGCATGGACTGCAGCATGGTAGTAACAGCTGAAGGTCATTTAAAGTATCAGCTCAGAAAAGTACATTCAAGGGTAAGTTGGATAGGGCTGAGCCCTGATCTAGTGGAAGTTGCCCCTGTAAGTGCAGGAGGGCTGGATCCAGATCATGCTTAAGGTCCCTTCCAACCCAAACCATTCTATGGCTGTCTGATAGAAATACTTTATTAACATCTTTTAAAAACAGAGCAAAAACAGTTGGGTGGTTAAAAAAAAAACCAACCAAACTAATCAGGACATACAGCTGTTAGAAAATTAATACTCTGCAATAATATGGGGGTTTATTTGCACATTCAAAAAACAGCTGGTATCCTATTTATTAAGATCCAGAGCCTCTTTGCCCAAAGAAGGAAGGTCTGTCCTTACAACATCCTGAAGATCCCCCTACGGCAACAGGAGCAGTAGCTGGCACAATACACTGGGCTCTTTCTGCTTGAAGAAACCTTTTACCTAGATTTGAATGAGTTCAACTTGCACTTAAAAGCTGCCAAATTGTCCTATCTCACTGAGAGAACCAGATGCTCTAAATGGCATCAGTAAATTACCACTACTGAGCATACATTTCTGTATTACATTTATGAAGTTTGCACCTGTCTGTCTTTGTCAGCTTTTAGAGTCTCCATGATGACTTGTAGCTGTTCTTTATCTTTTATCAGCTCTTCACTCAAGGTCTCCAGATCTTGATTACTTTGTTTCTCTTTTTCAATTTGATTTTGCAACTTCTCAATCTGTGTGGAGAGAACACACCAAAACACATCAGCCACAGCTTGAGGCAAGGACTGTTTGCATTTATTTCAGTTATTTTGAAGACCAGATAGGAATGAGCTGGGGACTATGGCTGAAAGATGTAACCCTTCCCTTCTCCAGCTTGCCAGTCTGAGAGAAGGAAATGGACTGCTTTGTTTTTTCTCACAGTGCCAAGAGTATCCTTCATGCCTATTAAGACCAAAGCACAAGGTACAGATAAAGAGGAGCAGTAACAAATGCTTCACCTGCCTACCTGAATGTCCTATTGTGCTACAATCATCAGTGATTAAGTTTCTGGTGCTCACCTTTCTGAGAGACTTGCCTCCTCCTAGCTTCTTTATCACTGATGGTCTTAAATCTATCATCACTTAATCTAGTGAATGTGGAGAAAGTTATTAAGACAACTCGGTGAGCAAAAGAATTAAAAAAAAAAAACAAAATTAGGAAAAGAGGAAAAGCACCAGTTTCCAATTTTACTTCCCTCTTCCTGTGCTCTGTTAGTCCTGTTTTCCCCAGCATGTGACACTCCTGGATTTTAAAGATTTATGAATGAAGTCCCAGTTCTATAATGAACAATGTCTTCTTACTCCCTCCTTTTGGAAGTCATAATGCACTAAGTACTGAAAAGAAGAAGCTCTTCAGTATTCAGAAGCAAAAGGTTGACAGAGCTAGGCTTCCTAAATCAGGAAGTATTCCTTTTTATGCTTGTAAAGCACTGTGAGCACCTACAGCTCTGCACAAGTATCAGCTCATTTTTTTGTGTTGGTATTATGAACTTTGCCAACAGTGAAAATGTCAATGAAAAAGGCATTAACAATAATTCTTACAAGTGGGAAATAGCTGGAGGCTGGGCTCTGCCTTTGTCAACATGTGCCTCTTTACAGGAAGTGTTTAAACAAGCAGGGGCTGCCCAGATTGGAGATAAGAAGGGCTTAACAGCTAGAAATGTAACCATGTTACGGCTTATTGGTCTCAAAGGAGCTGTTCAGAGAAAGCTGAAACACTCAGTAATTCAGCTATACCTGGTTTCATTAGCACCTCCAAAAAACTTGGAGGCAAATTAGAAACTGCTGTTTACAGCTTGTTTTAGTCAAAGAAGTCAGTAAGGCAGAGCAAACAGATCAGTACTTGGACTGCTCCTACTTGTCTGTGCCTGAAAGGAGCTATTATTAGCTCCTCTGAAATTCTTGTAAGAAAGCAGAAAAAAATATGTATGTGACTTTTCCTTTGTATCTCCTCTTGTACAACTTTAATAATGTAGTATGTGGTGCATATGGACATGATTTAAGCACTGAATGGGTAGATTTAGGTTATGGCTGGTGGATTTAGGACATGGTTGGACTTGATGATCTTCAAGGTCTTTTCCAACCAGGATGATTCTGTGATTTTTTTCCTGCCATTTTTTCTCTCATTGGTCTGATGCATACAGTGTACTCCTTTCACCACACAGGCATTCCCCACTGCTGCTTTTTGCCTTATTTAAAACCACCAAACTTGTAGATGACTCCACCATGTCAACGCATTCATCACCACGAAAAACATCAGACTAATTCTACAATCACAACTGCTGACACCAATTCAGTGCCATAACAAGAGGTGCCCACAGGAATCTGCCTGGGACAAAGTCAAAGGTTGACCACAGCTGTTCAAGTGACTTAAAATGCTGTACACCACAGGTATCTGCTGAGTGTTTTATATGCCTTGATCTCAAACTTTAAGCATGCAAATTAGAACTGGAGTGAATTACTCCTACACAGCAGAGAATGAATGGGAGTATGGAAGGATTGCAGTGAACTGAGGTTTTGCAGTTGTCCTTGCACACAGAAGAAAGCTAAGAAGCAGAACCAGTCTCTCTGCTTAGCAAAAGAACCTTTCCAGAAGATGAAGCGATCCAGTACTTGATATCTTTTCTCCTTGACAGTGAAACTGGCACTCTGCTAGTTACAATCTGGTAATGCATGGCCAGCATTTCGTATCCAGATTCTTCATCCCCATGTCCTTTAAAACATTCAGTTAGCCCAGAAGCAGGCCAGAGAGGACTGAAATATTTTAATCAGTGTCACACACAGAGGTTAGAGCAGCAATGGGAAAGGGAGAAACAAGAGTTATATTCTGGATAATTTACCCAAGAGTAGTAATATGGAAAAAACTGACATGCAAATTTTTTATACTTTTAAAAGCAAGCATACTCTTTCCCCACTGGCACTTGGCTCAATTAATCAGAGTTCAGGATGCAAGTTATTAGCCAGACAAAAGCAAAGCTAGTGGCTGGAGATGAACTGTGTTTGTTACAAAGATTAAAGGAACACAGGTCTTTACAGGGAGGGAGGCACTAGAGAACTTGTAATAGCCAAAAGAACAAGATAAGATTTGATCCAGGACTACAGACAGCAAAGAAGAAGACTTATTTAAAATATATATTAACCTGAATTCACCTGTGTGACTTATTTGACTTACATGGAAACAACATTAAAACTTTTGAACAAACAAAACAGTTCAATATGGCCACGGCCTCCTTGCCTAGTAGTGACTGCCATAAAATGACCAAAAGGGACACAATCAGCAGTACGATCTGACAGGGACAAATAAGCACTGAAAGACAGCTTCTATGAAACAGGAACAGTCACATTTGCTTACAATGACATGGCTAAGTAGGCAGCGAAGTAGAAGGCAACAGAATACACCAATGTTAGAACACAATTAAATAGATGGGCCCAGAAACATTTCCAGTCTTCTGCAGAACATGGATGAATTCCCTGCAATCACTCATTGTTCAGGAATACCATACAGCCCTGTCCACACTGCATTGAAAAAACCAACAGCTTTGATTGTTCTTGTGAGCAAATTACCTTTTTGCTAAGCTGTTGATTTTCCTTTTCCAGTTCCACAAACTTAAGGCTGCTCTCTCTGGAGTTCAGGGAGGCATCTCTCAGCTCTTGGATTGTGTTCTGCAAGCTCTGATTATCCTTCTCCAGCTTCAGTATGCGACTCGAAGCACATTCATTCAACTCAAACACAAAGGATTTTCTGGCTGTTGAAAACATGAGAATCAGAAGGTGACACTAATCAGTTAACGAACATCTCCCTTCCTAGGTCATTAAGATTCACTTGTATGAAGATAACTGCAGTCAGATGCGTATCATTTCAGCTCGACTGCTAAGTAAACATTTTGTTAAAAACAGAACCAATTTTTACAAGTAATAAGACAATTAATAAACTGGGAAGTGTCTGAACAGATAACCATCTTAAAAGTTACTTTCCTAACTCTTCTGAAAGTTGCTTTACCCATGTTAGTAGCATGTTTAATGTTAGTAGCAAAATATACTTTGATACATTCTCATACTTCTATCAGAGGAAAAACTAAGGCTGAAAGTAAACGACTGCAAAGTGTTTACTACAACATCAAGTTGGTGAACTTTCAAAAGCTAGTGAAAACTGAAGCATTAGATTATATTTAGTCATGGAAAAAAATTCTTACAAAAGTGAGCTCCAGTGCTTATCTTCACAACTACTTTGTCAAGATGCTGAATCAGGGAGGGTATTTTACTACCAGGTACCCAGGCACAGGACATCCATCAGAATATTGATCACAGAGATGTGTCTGAAGTTGAAATCTCAGAACTAACAAAATTCATGAAGGTTTTACAACAGAGATGTTATTTTACTCTAAATGTCTGTAGATAAAAAGTCTCACTACCTGTCAGCCTTTAATCTCAACACCACAGCCTCACTGTTCTGTACAGTTCCCAGCTCAGCACTGGAATAATTTTAAGAGCCTTCTGTTTCACATGGAGTAATTGCTGCCCTTCAATTCAAAACCACCTTTTATATTACATTGACTTTAACATTATATCTAAGTCTCAGAAAATTATTCACTCCTGGTAAACAACTAGCACTATTACATACAGCACACTGAGTACTTTAGAACTGGCATGTTTCTGAGAATGGTAAAATCCCATTTGTCTCTTTTATGGAGCATCATCTAGAGAGTTTTGGTCAAAGGAGGACTCAAACAGTAAACATTAACTAAATACTCCAGTTGAGTTACATCCTGAAGAAAAGTCTATCTAAGTATCTTTTCCCTGTGCTTATTTTTAAAATTACTTTTAATAAAGTACTCCAAATGAGTAACTAGAATCTTCTGTTATCTGCCACCATTGCAGATTCAACTTGAAATCCAGGAACAGGAGCTTTTCCAAAAGAACTTTGCAGCTTGAATCTATTTGTACAAACAAGCTACATTCAGAAGAGCAACATCTGTTGAAAAGGAACTTCTTGAAGAGACTTACTGTAAAAGTAGGACAGAGCTTCTGTGAAATAATTTAAAGTTTAGAAGTTAAATGTTCTTAGATATTTAAAATCAGGCTTCCTTCACTGTTTTTTTTTTTCCACTCAACACAAAAGATTACTGATGCTCTCAGTTCCTCTTACTGTCTCTTTCTTTAGTTAACCGGAGAGGTTCTGGAGATCCAGTGCTGAAACACTAAGCATCAGTGCAGTGAATCTCATCGTCTTTCATTCTTTTTTAAACCACTCCATTGAGAAAACTTTGAAAGTTATGTTTGACAGAAATGAAGAAAAAAGCAATAAAAACTTAGCCTCCTTCCTTTTATTACATCTCTAGTGAAACCAAATCAGGAAGAGGGGAAAACACTATTCAAAACAAACCAGAAAATTAGATCTTTTTACATTTTCCTGAAATATTCTTTATTACAATTTGTAGGTTTTGAGAGAACTGTGGTTTTCCCCTACAGACTAATAATAAAAATGAGCAATATCTCTGGATTACTCATGAGGAAGAATAGAGTGTCATTCACTTCGCAGGTAAACCTGCTTTGCCAGATTATTAATGAAAAGTAATAATTAATTAGCCATTAATCTTAGTAAAGATAACTCAGATCCTAGACAGCAGTATCTTTGAGAACTGGTCTCAGGAACACATTCAACTATTTTACAAAACAACAGTATTCTTCTAAACAGCTTACTGGAAACGGAACATCTGCTTAGCCTAATTTATTCCTTTAAGTTAAACTGTTCCTGGTACACAGAGCCAAACATGCAAGTCTTAGCAGAATCAGGTGAGTAATCAATAAAAGATGCACGTTGAACTGCATGAAACAGTTTCTATTTCCCAAGTTCCATTTAGCACTGTTAATTAGAGTGGCATAAATGGAATGAATGTTCAACACAGAAACCAACGCAGAAACCTGACTAGTGAGGGAAGCATTAGTTGTGTGTGATAGTTACAGAAACCAAATCAACCATCCAAAAAAAAATAATTGGCCAGTTATTTTAGCTGTACACATTTTTCAGTATCTAGTAAAAATAAATGACTTCAGCATTCACTACTTCCTGGGACTTAAAGACCAGCTAATTGTCTGTACTAATTGACCTAAAGAACACTAAAGATCACAGTCTCCTCCCAGCCATTCATTGAGAAATACCCAGTGTTCAGTGTGACATTTCTGCTGTGTCATTTAAAAGCTTTCTTTGTTTTTTAAATTTGTATCATTTTACTTAAAAGTCACTGTCTCGGTGATGAACAAAATAAAAGGAAAATACTTTAAAGCTTTCAAAAGAAAGTGAAAGAAACTAGAAGGAATACATTTTAGAAGTTCTGAAAAACTAAGTTCAAAGTCAAGTGGCTTAATGAGGGAAGGTTTCCAAGCTTGGACTCAAGTGTGGTTCGCTTTTCAGTCAACCAACCTCCCTACTCTAAAAGTCACCACAAACAAAAGAACAGCTACTCCAGCTGGTACTCACTGTCTGCAAGATCTGTGCTTTTAGACAGTTGTTCTAGTTCCCAGCCTAGGTGTGCAGACTCATTCATGCTCTGTTTCTGTGCAATCTCCAGAACCATGTTCTCCTCCATCAGCTCTTCAATTTTCTTCTTGTCCGTGTCCCGGTCCTGTGCAAGACACACATAAATGAAAAGGCATATTCAGCTTATCCATAAGATTGTTCTGTCAGTTGAACTTCTACAAGCAAAGCACATATTGAAGACAGAAGAATCTCCTTAAACATTGTGTGCTTTTCTATTTAAATACATACACAGCATTAAATGTTTGCTCTCAGCTTCCATGTGTGCCACATAAGGCAGTGCAGAGACACCCAACTGGCCCTGCTTAGAGTCAGCTCAGGTCCATGATACACTTGGAGAGGAGGATGACTGGAGTGAAGACATACTGGGTGATGACATGGCCAGTACAAGCCAGGGCTAGTAAGGCAGGCTGGATTCGAGCTGTCTCCAGAGCTCAGCTCTTCGAAAACACAGCATCACACACGGACACACCGGAGACTCTGCAGATACAATCTAGAATTCTACTGAGCTTCTTCAACTCATCATGTCAAATTTGGATCCAGTCATATGGGTCAGCAAGTAACATCTGCCTCATATACTGGTTTTTAAAATATACAGAAAACATCTGTAGAAGCAATCTACCATTGCTTCTTGTGATTATTTTGGCCATTAGCATTTGTGGGAGCTGAAATGTTAACTTAAGAGGGTCCCAGATTTTCAGAAAGTACTACCCAAAAATTCATCAGGTCATCCAGAAGAGCCTTGTTCAAAATCACCAGTCACTCTGGAAAAAACTGAAGCATGACAGAAGCCTTATAATGTCCTTAATCAGTCATTAATGATAATGCCAAGCAGTACCCTCAACATCTGTTTCCAACAGAACCTGCTGAAAACCCTATACGATTAAACCCCTATGCAGTTAAACTCATAATAATTCAAAACACAGTGGGGTAAGAGGAAGACTGTCCATCTGAAGAGTAGAGATGAAAAAGTATTTACTATTACTAGTGGGATTATAAAACCCAATATGGCTTTTTCTGTGTAGAAAATAATCAGCCACTTCTTATTTTTCCTTGTCTATGAAGCAATATGCTGATTTTGGAATTGTATGTATTCTACAGTGCTAATGGATTCTCAAAGTCACTGTAATGCTGGGGGCTTTGTTTCCATCAAGAAACATAATTTACTACAGCAGATTTAATTTCCTATACCTAAGATTTCTACTTAACTGACAGATTTTAACATCTCTGTTATCAATATGTATGAAAGCAATCTATTTAAAAATAATAATGTATCTTCTTCCATAAAATGAAATTAATCAGTCTCACACAAAGTAGCATTGGCAATATTTACACTGTTAACATTACAATATTTCAATAATTCATGTACGGAAAGTTCAAACCAAGACCTCTTTAAAAGCACTGATTATTTATTTGTCTCCACTGGTTTACGTGACATGAATCTGAGAAGTTCAAACAGAAGTTCAAAAAAATTAGCATAATGAAGAGGGCATACCAGCTCTACATCATGAAGTTTGGATTTCAACTGCAAATTTTCTTTCTCCAATTCATGCAGCTTATCACCACGAGCTCTAGCCATTGTTAGCTGCTCTTCTAGCATGGCCTTTGTTTCAATTAATATGATGTTGTCCTCTCTTAACTCCTAGAGAGAAAAAGAACTAATGTTAATCTCTTCACATAAACTGACTTTGCAAAGACCAGATTAATTTCATAAACTGACTTTGCAAAAACAGGAAAGAAATTCTACATACTTTTCTGTTTGATAAAAAAGTTTTTACCTGATATTTTAATGGGAGATAATACCATGCTTAACTATCTGTGAATCATCAATGTAAATCAACTTAGTATTTCTTACTGTTTTTTCCTGAGTTTTAGAAGTCTGATGGAGTTTCTTTTGCTTTGTATGAGGCTAGATCAAGAGGTGCACCAAAGAGACACAAGACACAGAAGAGCAACTGTTCCATTTCAACTCCACTGTTATAATACCATTTCCTTAGCCAACTCACTGTAGTCTCTACTTTAAAAATAGATTATATTTATTTACTTTCAGAGGATGTTATAGTGTATTCAAAGCACGTTGAGGAGCACTATCCATCAAAACATACTTTTCCATATCCTGCTTCAGTACACTTACATTTAAATGTCTGCTTAAAAAGGTTTCCCCCTCTCTCCTGAACAGAATTTTTAATTCACTTAAACAAAAGAAGTTTAATACTTACCAGGTAACACACAGCCTGCCCCATCCCCAATAAACACATGAGCATTAACTGCCCCAGCCGTGTTGCTTATTCATTACAGCTTTTGGATCTGTTCTTACTGAGTAAAAGTTCAACTTACTATTCTGCTGTAGCCACAGCATTAGAAACTAGTTAATTATACTGCACAAGGAACTTTCTTTGCAAAGCAACAGATAAAGCTCCATGTATCTTATCTACAGAAACATGAAATGTCCAAAGCATAAAATCTAGTCATGTATTGTTGGTCACATTTTAAACATATTTATTAATTTCTGTCTTGTTTTAAGTTTTAATACCTCATTCATAGCTTTTACTCTTGTTGATCCTCAAATAAGTCTTGAGTCAGAGACAGGATTTTCTATGGTAGGAATGTATCAGCCTTTAAAAGATTAAAAAGTTCCAGGAAGGATTTTTGCCCAGAAGAGTTACCATGGGGCAAGAAGCAGAGGATTTGATTCTCTAATGGAATTTTCATTTGTGTTTGTTTTCCTCCCTCTTCCCCCAGTCCCTGCTCCAACAAAATACGCAAAATCAGAAAATGTGCAGGCAGGCAGGATGAAATGCTTATGGATTGACAAGTCTATTCCTGGACAACTGTCTTCAAAATGTGAAGTCTCTGCTGACACCAGTGTTCATATGTCTGCTCTCTCAGACCACAAACATCCAAACCAAGTAGATTCCTGAAAGATTACACGGTATGAGCAAGTCACTTTCACTGCTTAATCAGCAACTACCTTCTCATTTTTGGGGAAGAATCAGCTTTCAGAAGCCTTATGTGGCTCAGTTATTTTGAAAACAACAAAAAAAGTACATGTAAAGTGCAAGTTAGAGAGTGTCTGATGAAAGCCACTCCCCTTGCCTTTTGATATTACAGGGGGTCATGATTTAATAGCCTCATATAGCAAGTAATCTTAGTTGTTTGCTTCATCTTGACTATAGATGGCATAATATGGAAAGTCTTATATAGTACCATATTGCCCTTGATCTCTCAGTGGGTCAGCTACCAACTTGCAAAATGCCTTAACTACAGCAGCATTGAAAGGACAAGTATGTTAGTGATTGTGAAGTGGTGCAACTACCACAATTAAAATGTCCGAGTATGCAAGTAACTAAAATAGTAACACTCAAGCACTAATTTTAGAGAACGAGAATTTAGGGGCAAGTTTGATTTAACAGGGTCACTTCAGGGTGAATGAAAAATGCTGACACTAAATAGATGACAGACCAGAGGAAGCACATGACATAAAATCATGAAACTGCCAGAATACCTGTAATGAAACAGCAACTTGACAAGAGTTCACTTTGCTAGATCATCATACTCAATGTGGTCCACAGCCCAAAGAAGTTAGGTGGTGTCTGACCTCAAAAGCATGGCCTCAGAACTATCCCCAAAACTGCCTACGAAGCAGGAACTCGTTATTTTAGTGTCTCATGAAGAGTCAAGCTATGTGCCAAGTACGTACACACATCCAGGCTCTGGTACAAACCACAGATCACTGGGAGCTGCAATATATGGAAGACTGAAGCACTTCCCATCGAGTGCCCAGGAGGGGCGGACATGTCAGTTCAAAGAGGTTCTGATGAAATCTTAAATTAATAACCTGGTGGAAATACCTGCTATGGCAAAGTCAACATTGCTCACTGGTGTACCTATGATCTGAGGTTGTCTTAATATTTAAAAGTTCATATAATTTAAATAATTACTGCATGGGAGCTTTTTGGCATTACATCTCAAGACCTGGAAGGTAAAAGTGTATTAACTAAAACATGTCAGCACTAACATCTCCCAGAAGTCATTAGGATAACATACTTGACCTAAAAATGTGTCTGCCTATAAATTGCACTTGTTAGACAACCAGCAGCTGGGGGTCACTGGGTGATGGTGCTTCCACTGGTATTAAGATTTATTTTTCTTTAATATAAAAACCTCACCAACATTATTTTTTAAGTATGAGTTTATTTTTAAATCAACAGCAAAAATAGCTGTGGATTTTTTATTTAAATATAGTGAATTTACTAGGCACAGGGTTAAAAAACCCTTTGTTTTATATCACTTAAATAATGATGGTTTAATATCCAACATGTATATTTCCACTTTTGTAATTCCTAAAACAAATTACATACATACATAAATTCAATGCTGTATCACTGTGCCTTAAAATATAAAGTGCATTGTGCACTCATATGGTTACAATTAACTCTGGGGGTAAGTGGTTCCAGAATCAGGGTGTGTTGCTACTGGTAAGGATTTTCAGAAACTAAAGTAGCAATCAGGTTGGTTAAATCTGAAACTAGAGAATTTGCACATGCAAACAGACCTGGTTATTAAACAGAGTTCAAATCCCTCTCTCTCTTCTGGCAGTTCAGAAGCTGCCCCTACTGAGCCCTGACACAGTTAACATCTTGTGGAAGTCAAACATTGCCTTGGACAGCTATATGAAAGCATACAAGAGATGCTTTTGCTTTTTTTAACATTCACAGAAATTCCTCCTGTCATCCCGCATGGAAATGTGATTGCAGCAAAAAGGAAGAAGAATGGGCAAGGCAGACTCCCTGGCCTTGGAAAATAATCTGATCTCCTGGAGCAGCACAAGTTTCAATGGAGAAGGATGCCAGAAGGAAGCTTTACATTGGAGAGAAGCACCCCCTTGAAGGAATCCCCACATTAAGCCTGCTCCTCCACATTCAGAGTTATGACCTCATTAAGCCATCACAGCAGAAGGTCTCCAGAGCACATTCATCTCCACGGTCCTTGAACAACACTCAAATTAAATGGTATTTCTGAACAACCTTGTCAAGACATACAGGAAAGGAAAACAACATGTATGCCTAAATGTGTTATGTTCACACAGAGAAAGACTTGCTCCTGTTGCATTCCTTCTGCAGTAGCTCCTTGAGTCTCTTCCTGCAACAACTGCTGATTTGTATTACTTGCTTTCAGAAGCCAATTGTAAGCTTGCTTGCAATTCCTAAAGCTTGTCACAGTATCACACACAGAGCACATTCTGTATTTTTTCCTCAAACTACCAAATAAGGATGAAAACTACAAGAAGGAAAAGATTTTTAAGTGCTCATTTAATGGCTTTCTGCACTGATGCACAGAGGCAAACCCTCTTTTTCTCCTCACTTACCAAACTAACAGCCCTGTCAAGACCCTACAAGCCTGAAGGTATCATATTACCAGGGAAGAGTCGTTTACACTGTACTTTAACCCCTACATTTGAATGGCTGTGCCTCTGTAAGATTTGTTCAGGTCTTAAGACTTCTAACTTTGGAAACTGGCCACAACCAGTAGGTGAATCAGCATTGCACTGTTTAGTGTTAAAAACCATGTTACATCCCTGCACAAATCTTACAAGTTGGGATTGTAAGCCAAACAATTTTTGAAGGAGTGGGAGGAATCTGAGCAGAGACTGAACTGACTCCAGCCATTAACCCTTCTTTTAGAGGAGTGGAGAACTTGAGACAGGTAAGACCTGAGGGACCATGGGAAGTTGGATATTGGCTACTATGCACAACCTTTCTGCTACTCCATGATGATAAAAAAGATAGAATAGTGCCCTGTGGAATCCTCTGAATGTATAAGAATGAAACCAGTGGAGTTTGCCTAATGCTGCCACTGCTCAACGCTGTCAGGCTATGGCTGTGCCAAGACTTGGCAATGATGGAAGAGGGAGTGGTGAGAATGTTAAACTCCCAGGCTATGCTAGACCACAGAACAGCCTGCAGACAGCTGCACAGTCCTGCTGCATATTAGAAGAGCTCAGCCCCTACAGCAGCAACAACCTCTGCTAGAGGCCACACTGTGGCCCAGAATTAGAGAAGTGACATATCAATGGGAATTATTCTTTGTCCCACTCCTGTATTTCAGGGAGGCATCCTTGGAGAGCCATCACTCATCTATGACATTCAACACTTGCACCAAAAACTGGCAGGGTGGAAGGAGGAGTAAGAGAAGTTGGAACAAATTTGAAACTGAAGTGGAGGTCACTCTACTAATGATACTTCAGGCAAGATGACCATGCAGGCAGCAGAGCAGGAAACTGCTGGCTCTAGGACAAGCAAGAAGACCGAGAATTCACGAACAGAAATAGCTACTTCCCTGATCTCAGATGAAGACAAGACAAAAAAAATTCTCTCCTAGCTTTGGCTAAATTATCTGAGCAGCAGGTAGAAGCTAAGCAATTCCAGTGTACAGCCAGAAGGGAAATGCCAGGATGCCATGCTGATAGCTTGTGTGCCAGGTTAATGCACAACTGATTTTCCACCTTGAGGGAGGAAAAGAGAGCCAGAGCTCCATACTTCCTAATGTAAACTGGAAATTACTGATAGGGAAGAGAGGCTTCTGTATTCTATTACTACATTTAATAACCATCCATTTTAGTGAACCTACTCATAAGAAACAGCAGCCGGTTGACCCGTTAGGTTAGAGAGGGGAAAAAATCACCTACAAAGTAGAATTCACGGAGCTGAAATAAGGTCTGTGTTCTCAGCCAGAAGTCTGGCAAATTTAAGTTTCAATATTGCTCTTTACCTCAGATTTTATCTAATTAGAGCGAGGTTGTCAGTTACTGAAACCTCCACGTGTTCAGCAAGTCTGGATATTTGACTTCAGCTTAAGTTTTATGTATGTGCAACAACCACGAATAGCACTACAGGCTTGGGGAGGAGTGGCTGGAGAGCTGCCCAGCTGAGAAGGACCTGGGGGTGCTGATTGACAGTTGGCTGAACAAGAGCCAGCAGTGTGGCCAGGAAGGCAAATGGCATCCTGGCCTGCATCAGGAATAGTGTGACCAGCAGGATCAAGGAGGTGATCCTGGCCCTATACTGCACTGCACTGTGTGCAGTTTTGAGCACCACAGTATAGGAAGGACATTGAGGTGCTAGAGAGGGTACAGAGAAAGGAAACTAGGCTGATTAGGGATCTTGAGAACAGGTCTTATTAGGAGAGGCTGAAGGAGCTGGGGCTGTTCAGCCTGTAGAAGAGGAAGCTGAGGGGAGATTTCACTGCTCTCTACAATCACCTGAAAGGAAGTTGTAGTCAGGTGGGAGTTGGCCTCTTATCCCTAGAGACTAGTGATAGGACAAGAGGAAATGGGGTCAAGTTTCACCAGGGGAAGTTCAGATTGGAGTTTAGAAAAAATTTATTCACAGAAAGAGTGGTGAGGCATTGGAACAGGCTGCCCAGAGAGGTGGTGGAGGCACTGTCCCTGGAGATGTTCAGAAAACAGGAAAACATGGTGCTTTGGGAAATGGTTTAGTGGTTACGGGAGAGTAGGGCTGATGGTCAGACTTGATGATCTTGAAGGTCTTTTCCAACCTTGATGTTGAAAGTTGTTTGTATGATTATTGAAAGTTTAGGTGAGAATGGCTCAAAGAGCTGAAAGGACAGAAAATAGCAACAGTCTGACCTAAATTTAAGGTTAGCCATGCTATGAGAAATGAGTTTGTCTAGATGATCTCCAAGGTCCTTTCCAGTCAAAGTTTATTAATAATTCCAGGACGGGCATAGCTGCAGATAACTAAGCCAAGTAACTGTCATTACTACTGGAACAAAGCTACACATTTCTCATTGATATACCCTACTCAGGCCACCAGGGAAGATCCAGATTTTCTCTCCTTTCTACTACCAGCAAAAAGGGATAGCTAGAATTTGTCATCTGAGGTCATCCTCAAAAACGCCCAGCCATTCTAACAAGTTGCATCTGCTACAAACCCCTAAGGAAGAACACCCAGACATCAATTTAGCTAATTTGTACATTACATTTAAAATGCTGGTTGAAGGAAGAACTCTGGAACACGGGCATTTTACCTTAGAGTAAATTTTCAACACTAGACTAAAGGTCTGAAAAGGTCTGTCTTGTATAGCCACATAATGTTGAAATAACCAGAGCTTATTAAAACTAATAGGTATTTCTTTTTGGGTGCACCAAGTCCTTCTTTCCAGGGAAAGAAGTTTTAATGTTGCTATGTCAATAACTATGATGTATGTTATGAAGTCTCCACTTGCTCTGATGTTTTGCTACCTCAATGACAACACATGAACTGGTAACACAACAAAAGCCAAACATTAAAGATTACTCAGCATATCTTTCTCCCAATTTTCACTTGCCTCCATGCGAGCTTTATAAAAATCCACATCATGAAGTTTCTCTCTGCACCTAACAAGTTCCATCTCAAGTCTCTCCACACGGTTTGCTCTCTCTCTCAGAGAGTCGAGCTCATCTCTGTATGCTCGAGCAGACCGAGCGTCTGAGGCCAGGTGGATGTTCTGTGAGAAGTGAGGAATAAGCAATGAGAAAAACCTTAGTTAATACTTGAAAGCATGTTCTCTAAACTTATTATTTAGTTAGTTAGCTGTTTCAAGTGTAGGCAAACAGCATTTCCCCAACTCGGAAGAGAATTTTCCTACAAGCCTACAGTTCTCTACAAGCCAGAGAGGTTCTTCAACCAGCTGGGACTCTGATATTGCAAATGCCTGATGTTGCATAAGCTTCAGGCATTACTAGGCTATTTGCAAGCTAGACAGATGAGACTGCTCTTACCAGTTAAGCAGAAAGCATAGCATTGCTATGCCATAACCCTAAACATCAAACTCCAGCTTGCTGGAATAACTTGATTTCTTCATTAAAAACAGGCATAGCCATATTTTTAGCCTCACACTGGAAGAGGCATTTTTAAATAGGAAAGATCGTCATAGTAAAACAAATCCATCTTACCTCTTG
Source organism: Chaetura pelagica (assembly GCF_000747805.2). Lineage (NCBI taxonomy): Eukaryota > Metazoa > Chordata > Aves > Apodiformes > Apodidae > Chaetura > Chaetura pelagica. Next base: position 2,113,344 of record NW_009954241.1, read on the forward strand.
TTTTATTTTTTGCAGCTCTAGAGTGAGCTGCTCAACTTCATGTTTAGAATCTACAAGCTGCTCAGACTTCTCTTCCCTGAAAAGGATTAGAAAAATCATAGTAAGATTTTTTAAATCTGTTTTTCTTCTAAAACAGTATTGTTTATACTGACACTGCTGGGTATCTGGAACTCAGAAATCTCCCTAGTGTATTCTGAACATGGAGCCTCTTAATAGTTACAGCTTCATAAAAGCAAGAGGTTTTTCCTCTTGATACCATATGCATCTTATGGACTTGAGTCTGCAACTCATTTTTTTCTTTATTAAGTACCTCTGTTTAAATCTGACTGGCACTACAGCTAGGCACAACTAGCTTCATGGGCTTCTGGAATTCCCACTAATAAATAGAAAGTGCAACTATAAGTTGGCATTTTGAAGAGGGGAAAAGAGAGATGAGACAAAAAACGAAAAATGGAAGTAGCCACCACTCTGTGTTTAAAAAAACAATTACAAACAAAGATGAAACACACATGCTAGCTTCTTACTGCTATGAGAAAAAAAATTTGAAGGCTGTGATTCTGAGAGCTGGAATGGGAGACAGTGCAGTGAAGCCAACAGGCATTTTCAGGATGCATGAGATTGAATGTACATGTCTCTCTAGAAGCACAAATCATTGGTAACTCACAGCTCCTGCCGGATTCTTCTTAATTTAGCCTTTGTGTCTGCCAGCTCAACTGCAAGGTGCTGCTTGTCCTCATTAGAAAGAGGATTGGTTGGGTTTGGTGAAGAATCTGGAGTTGGTGCTTTCAGAGGACTTGGTGGTTGCTGAGACTGCAGGTAGTCTCTCTCTTGAGTGAGATCTACGATGACCTGGAAATCACAGAATCACAGAATATCAGAGGTTGGAAGGGATCTCCGAAGATCATACAAAGAAATATGTACTGCCAAGAGATAAAAAGTATAATCATAAATTGTTTGTCAAATATTTAAAAATTATCTATAAATGTACAAAATTATGAGCCTGGCATGATAGAGAATTCATGTGATAGCTAGGAGGGAAGGTTAAACAGAGGAGAAAAGGAATCTTCACTGTGCTTAGAACACTAAAACACTCCCCTTTCTATGCTCAAAATGAGCAGTTTATTTTGCTTGGAGAATTAATTAAAACCTATAACAACTAACAGTTTTAACAAACATAATCACAGTCAGAAGCATGACAAAAAATTAATAGGTTAACAAAGGGGAGAAGTCTCCTACATAGATCTGAAGGGAAAGGAACCACTGAGTCAGCAACAGACTCACTGGCAATCTTCAAAGAAAAAAAAATAGAGAAGACACTGGAACCCATGATGGCAGATACCAGTTGAGAGACAGGCATCAAAGACTGACGACTACACATGTGGAGACAAAAATCTCAAAACAAAGTCACAACCTTAAATATTTCAGTCTCTCCACTTCAGAGATCACTCCACTCCCCTTTTTCAATAATTTCACCTCATCTTCATCTTTACATGAGAATCAATGGAAAAGTAAAAATCTTTCTACATATTTTCAGAGGTGTAACAGAAAGCTGCAGAAGAAATAGAAGCCTAGTGCACAAACAAGGCACAAGTGAAGGAATGAACCCTGCATCTGCTACTTCATACAAGCTCTATATGAGAGAGAAGTTATTTTACTTCTGTGCATTCATCTCTCTCATCAATGAGCCTCTTGAGGTGGAAAACCATGTTCCTGGAGAGAGACTCTAGTTCTTCTGGGGCCACATCTGGGAGCTCCAGCCACTGCAAGTCAAAGACATTCTCCTGGTTGTGCGTCACCTAGGAATAGGAACAAAAAGGAAGAAAATCTTTCCACTGGTTGATTTGTAAATTAATTTGCTGTATATGCTGCATCCCCTCGTTCTTCTACTGATCATTTAAAAAACAAATCACGTTTCACTAAAATAGGTTGTAAATAACAAATACAACCACAACTGCAACACTACCAAGCAATTCCTGATATTTAGAATGTTTAATCATTATTAAGGATGATTTTTAAAAATGATTAGATATATATTATGACCTCCTGTTTGCATATTAGAAGTATGCAACTATCTTACTGCAAACACTGAGGACACCACAGGGATTTGAGGGCACTGATCCCACACTGAACAGTTAGACTGGTATATCACTGAGAAGCCCTGCTTTCAATGAATTTGCCATTTGCAAATACAACTGGGAGGAGCTGCCTTTAGCAGACATGTCTGCTGCTAGCAGCACACCTTTCAACTGCTCTCTCACCCAAACTTAAGCCCTCCAACTCATTTGCCAGAAACATCAGACAAGTGTCTCAAGCTCAGTTAAAGACTCCTGCTTTTGTCACAATCATATACCTAGATCATCATGGTTTTTTGTTGTGTTGTTTGGGTTTTTTTAAGCAGAACTACTTGAGTGTGAAGAAGAAAAAGTTCCCGTCTTGGACTTTTGCTATTTGTTCCTCAAGTAGGAGTGTACCAGGCTCTACACCTGCACCCACCAACACCAGGCCACAACCTGGTCATGCTCCCAGTGAGGCACATTCAGCAGGGGCTACTTCCACTGCCCTCTTTTGGGTCTCCAAAACAAGCTGGCTCCTAAAACCTATCTGTGTTCCTTCCTTCTACAGAAACCTTAGAAGTCCAAGAATAGCCATAATTGAATGAAATTTATCTTTGAAAATAGAGTGCATGTCCAATTGTAGCTGCAGAGCACACTTTTCAAGACCATCTGAGCTCAGAGGCCACTGTCCAAAGTGAGACAATGGAGAGAGAGCCTGGGTATCACCTGTCAGAGGCTGTGGGGATGAAGGGCCCACACCAATGTTGCAAGGGGCACAGCAAGGTGTTTAGAACACCGCTGAGCCAAGTAACACTTCTAGGACCTTTCATCTTAGAATTTGATTGCTGTGACATATTAAATTTTTTAAGTTCGTTAATCCATTATCAAATTTCAAGCATTAATATTTAACAGCAAAAAAAAGCCCCTTAAGTCAAGAAAGGGAGAAATAAAGTCAAAATAGACAATACTGAGTCTTACCTCCTGAATGTGTGACACAATGGCAGCTTGGGTTTCAATATCCAGCTGTTTTATTCTTTCAATAAACTCTTCTTTTCTTTCACACTGTTAAAAGAAAACACACTCTGAAACAGTGCTACATATCCTTAAACTTACTCCACCATTTTTCATTTAAATAGTAAAAAAATCCCCACTTGGCTAATGACAAAATATTCAAGATCTACCCTTTGTCACAGAAGGTATAACTTCATTGCTCCATATGGAGCATGAACCACATTAAGTTATTTAAACCTTTTACAGTCAGTAAAATTAAGGCTAAGTTAAATGGCTGGTTTTGCTCTTCAAAAACAAGTTCAACATGCAATGAGATCAAGAGGTAGGGCAACAGCCAGAGGAAATCATCACAGCTTCATTAATGAATCTGCACAAACAAACATTGCATCAGTTAACCTGCTTTGCTGCTTGCATTTTGCTTGGTTTTGACAACAAATAGAGATGCATCACTTCAGACACTATTCACATCAATGCATAATGTTGTTGGACTAAGTCAACATGGGCTTTACATAAAAAACAGGGTTGGGAAACATTCTGGATAAAAATGAGTGACATTTCAGACAAACAGATTTTAGTAAATCTTGTACTTAAGGCTTTAAAAGAGGCAGACATCTGCGATCTCTGTATCTATGCACACTAACAACATGATTGCCTTCTTGTAAAAATTCTATGTTGTGGTGAAGCTTTTTAAAACTAATTTACAGAGTCCTTCCGGGGCCTGGTTCTGAGTCTCAACCATTCCTCTCACGGAGAAGAACCTCAGACCTGTAAATGGGGACTGAAGATGCACAACAGCTTACCAAATCACACCTTTATTCTTTGAGCTGCATGCAATGCTGAGATAGCTCAGAGCAGCCGTATGTAGACAGCTTTACCCTGACATAATTGACTTGACGTAGCTGAGCAGGGTAAGTGTCCTAAGGCATGACAAAAACACTAGACAGATCTACAAACAAGGTCAATTATAAGCAAAGGCTTGCCTGCAATGCATCTATTGTTTACTGCCATGGAGGTTTGGCGGGCAGAACACTGATTTCTTTATCTGGTAACTGTTGTGCATTTCTGGGGAGTTTCCCATATAAACTGCCTGTCTATTTATTTTAAGAAATGCCACATAAAAAGTCCCCACATGAATATACAAATTATCTACTCATTTCAGATTTTCTACATGTAATATTCAACCAAAAGATTATGCAAATAAAATCAGAATTCATTAAACAAATGTTTAGACTATTAGCTCATCTATTTATTTGGCATTAATAGGTACAGCTCCACTCTATTTTAAAATGCTACGAAAATAAACCAGCAACAATCTTGATATGAAGAACACTGTTCAAAGCTTATCTCTTCCCACTTTGTTATCAAAGTGGACTACTTAAGAGTACATATCCTATGGCTGATTACACACTGGCAGCAAATTGAAGCTACTGCTATCACACAGTATGCTTCCCTCCCCCTGAATTTCTTTCATTCACCTATTGTGCTTTCTCACAATTTGAGCTCACAAACTGTCTTGAGCTGGAGATTCGTTCATACAGCACTAATTTTTAGGTGCATTTTCTCAGTCCAGAAAAAAAACCAACAGGTGCAAAAAAAATTTTTTTTCAAGTCTTTAATGAATGTTCACCTGCACAGCACATCCCAGAACCAGTAACAGCAGCTTTTTGATTTCATCCATACTTTTACCTAGAGAGGAAAAAAGGGAATCAGTACATATGTGTACAACAAATCAAGTACTTGCAAATGATCCTCTCCAAAATATCTGCCTGCAAGGTGAAATAAGACCATTAAACAAGCACCTGAACAATATATATGATAAGATTACAATACTTTCCAAGTTACAACACAGTTGCTATAGATTAGTGGCCTAAATCCATTGAGATTTTTTTTTTCTTCAATGTGCTATCCTCACCTACGTTTTCTGAGGCTTTCCTGATCAACGCAGGAAAAACATAATCCTTTAAATTGAGGGTGCAAAAAAAAAAAAAAGGCCACCAAACCACCAAATCTTTCCCCCCTCCAAAAAAAACCAACCAAAAAACCCAAACAAAACCCACCCTGGACAGAAGCAAAGGAGGGTTATTCTCAAATAAAGAACTTGTCCTAAATTCTCTGTTTGTAAAATAGTTGCCACTCAGTAAAAGCTGAATACCACTCTGTGCACACAAATTCTCTCCCAGAGATGTTTTAGCAAATAAAACTCTGTCTCTGTGTTGCATCAAAGCCCCTTCACACATTGAGGTGCAAACCCAGCATGCTAAGAGGGATAAAAAAAACTCAGCCATGCAGAGGGAGAATATGCAGCTAGCCATCTGCTCGGGGAGCTGCAGGAGGGAGGTGACACACACAGGTTGTCACTGCGGGGAATCTTGCTGTGACCAACAGCCCTGCCCCACCACCTCCCAAGGTTAGGAGAGAGAAAGTCACACAAGGGGAACTGGTGTGGCTTTGAGCCAACTTCAGATCTTATTTCAACCAAATTATTGTGGGGATTTTTGGTGTATTAAAGAAAATTAAGTGTTATCAAGAATAGACAAAGGGAGAGAGAAGGCAAGGAGCTCCAATGAGGAAATAAAAAATCTTGGAGTTAGGTTCAGGAAAAGCTTGCCCTCATCCATGCTGGGGAAACAGAAGGAGAAACACAGGCCACAGATTTTCTCTCATCCCTATACAACCATAAGCTTCCTGACACAGTCTATAACCATGGGATAAACATTTTCATTTTCTACCCTGCCTTACTTGTGTGTTCACTTGCTCCTATCCCTAAATAGATAACTTCTGAGTGCAACAGTGCTCCTCCACCAACAGCAAGCCCTTGTAAAGCTGTGCTGGCAGAAAGTCAAAGGCATGTGCAGGACCCAAGGCCAGGGTATGGGAGTTAAACTGAATCATCAGTTAAGCTGCTGCAGTCCCACAGATGCACAAAGGCACACTGACCTAAATTACCACTGGGGTTACTTCCAGAACCTTGCAAGCCAGCACAGCCATGTGCAGACAGCTCAGGAAACAAGTTGTCTTCTGATTTCCTGATTTTAAAGCACACAAATACCCTAAACCAGTCTTTAAATGCACTTTATTTATTAAACAATTTTTCAACAACGTTTAGGAATGCTGATCTTTAAAATGTTTTGAGAATGCCCTACAGTATACTGCACAAATCAACACTAGCATTCTCACTAAGTCACATTATTAATCAACAAAATGTTGCAAGTAGGAATTTTTCTCTTCTGGAGACACATTTAAAACATGCTAGTTCACACTTAATTCCCTGCAGAATATTTAAAAACTGGTTTTGAAAGACATATGTTGTTATTCTTCTCGTATCTACCAATAAATATGGCTTGCTCTTTTCTGAAAAATTACATTTTCATACACAAATAACATTTCAGTCTGTGAAAGTCTGATTGTTCTGTATGGTTCTGAATAACACAACCTTAAATGTACACAGTGTCATAAAAACTCCTCTGCAAGAACACAAGATCTGTTACTTCATGAACAGTTCCTTTGAGGGCATTACTAGCCCAAAGAGATACTTAGTTTGGCTAGAGAACATTTCGTCATGAAACTTGAGTTCTCATCAGATTTTCAACATTGAGTTTCATTCTGCATCAGCTTCAGGGCAGATCCAGACCAGGAGTTAAATGCAGCACATGCTTGTGGGACAGGAGAGCAAGTTTCTAAATTATGGACAGCAAGAGACTCAAGTGTGTGTCTTATTCTCCCAAACTTACTCAGTGCAGAACATCTTCTCCATGACACTGAAGAAGTAGCACCAGGCTGCATGCTCCAGATCACACCAGACAAGTGCTCTAACCCTTGTGTGCTCTGGACACCTCCATATGTTGACCATGAATTCCATTCCATGCACCATGGCATCAGGGTGAGCCTGGTGGCTTCAATCACTCATTTTAGAAAACCTCAGGGTCACATTCCAACACTGAAAGCATCTGTACCATCCTAAAGACATGTGAGGTACTTTAACCCATTCAAACCACACTCTCTGCACCAAAGAGTAGTCTTTGTGTTCTCTCCACAAGGTAATAGATGGGCAAAGAGATGTTGCATGACCCTGTGAAGTCAAATAACTTCAGCAATTACTGCAGAGTAACTTAACAAGTAACTTAGCATGTTCTCCCAGCAGGGACCGACCTTGCCTGGAAATACCACTCCAAGAGCTTGTCCCCACTGAGACTCTCCCATCAGGAAGAGAAGCTGAGGCAGACATGGCAAGGCCCTTTGGCAAGGAAGGCCTAGCCAGTGTTTACAGAAAGCAGTGAGAAATGAGAAGACTCAAGGTAATAATGAGATTATTAATTTGCTACTGTATTAAAGCTAACATTTGACAGTCTGCTCTCTCCACTGGCAGCTTTTATAGAAAACTTAGCTGACAGGATTTTTCAAACTTTTCCAAAATTTCTTTTAATAAATTATTTTATGCTTACAGACATGCTATCAATATATAATGAAAATAAGACTGTACTACCCACTAGAAACACTAAGGTTGAAAGGTCTGCTCAGCAGCTCTATTCTGTCAGTCACACAAGTGTTTAAGATGATGACGTGTGACTGTTTTAAAGACCTACACTTCCCTCAATTTCTTGGGCTTTCATTCAGAAGTTGTTTCTCTTCAGAAGTTGGGAGTGGAGACGGGTTGTTGACATTAAGGCACTCCCGAGATCAATGACACTCAAGAGAGGTTTTAGAAACATTTTAAAGCCTCATAGAATAACATTTACAGAAGATATTTAGAAGAAATAGGAGTACAAAAATACACTTGACCCATCTAAAGTACTTTAGAGAGTTGTCAATTAAACCTCAGTACAAGCCAGGAAGGGACTAATTTACCCCTCACCTTGCCCACTGGACAGCTGAGATGCCACAGAGTGTATTACCCAGGATCACCAAGTGAATCAGAAGAACACTGAGGAATTATTGCACAGTGCCATGGCAAAGTTTTGCACTCAGAACAACAGCACATTATCCTGTAATGCATGTTAAACAAAAGCAAACAATCTTTATTCCCAATTCAATGATGCCTTCTGAACAGTGAATTATTCTGTGGTGTTCTTCAAAAATACATGTTAATTTAATAAGGTGATAAAGTTCCTTGTGCACTGCATAAGCAGGAATATGTAAGGCTTCCTTATGCTGGCTAATTGGGATGATATGAGTCCTTCCTAGATTTCTGGGAAGAAAGTCTGCTGGGTCCACCCAGCCTTATGAGCTGACCTTGCCAAGACAGCATCCTCCTACAACCCAGGATACAAATGCTTACATCTGGGACAGCTGCTGGCAGACAGATACCCACAAGATGAAGCAAATGGACAGGATTTAAACCAACACTTAAACAGAAAGGTGCTAATTAAAATAAATAAACAAATTACTTTCTTTTACACCTTTTCAAAAATTCCAGGGCAGCTGCTCTCACGACACTGTTTGTGCCTGCAAGGGGAGCCAGCCACCTGGGGGATGTGCAGAAAGACCATCTGCTCCCAATCATGAGAGAAGGCCAGCGGGTTCTCTGGAAAATAACGGGAGGGAAAGAAAGCCCGAGCACCACCTGTGCATCCTGGGAGCCTCCCTGTGCCAGAGCCAGGAGATCCCTCTGCTCTCACTGGGGATCCAGGGTGGGAAACAGATGGCAGGACTCAGGAAGAAGGCAGGGGGATTAGAAGACACAACAAAAATGGAGGATCAAGGTACAGTGAGAATAGCCCCGAGCGCCACCGGGGCATCCTGGGAGCCTCCCTGTGCCAGAGCCAGGAGATCCCTCTGCTCTCACTGGGGATCCAGGGTGGGAAACAGATGGCAGGACTCAGGAAGAAGGCAGGGGGATTAGAAGACACAACAAAAATGGAGGATCAAGGTACAGTG